>NC_053040.3:395820071-395890071 GCF_002575655.3 Aegilops tauschii subsp. strangulata | reverse complement strand
AAGAACCCCATTTCCACTAGCAAAGAGCAATTCATTTCTTCGACTCGATGCCTCCTCATTTGCTCCCATTCCCATATTAATAAAAGAATTAGGGAAATGCGAGGGAAAAGAATGCCAAAAGCATTTAGAGATTTGACTGGGATTCGTTCTGGCTCAGATGGCGAGGGATTGCTATAACTATTTTGAGAAGCATTAATGAGATCTCTTTTTTTCACAAAGTGATATGGAAAATCATGCGGAAGAACCTATATGTAAAAATAATTCCAGATTCCCATCATACATTACCAAACTTCCAAATAAGAATAAGCTAAAAATTGATAAATACCTTAAGGAACTGGAAGCAGACCCTGATTATAAAGGGCAACCTCCTAAACCATCAGTATTCCTTGTAGGTGACATTGAAACCATTCCCTTGTTGGATCGGAACTATGTTCCCGCGGAGATAATAGAATCCAAAATCTTCCCCGCCACCACGCTTATGCAGCCGCCTTTATGACTGTCAATTCAGACAAGAAACTATCAAAGATTTATATTAATCATTATAGTTCCCATGAATACATAAATATGCACCCACCATTTTATGATCAAAGTGATTGTGTACTCCAAGCATTCATAAATGGAATACTTTCTGTTGTAAGCAAACAAAGAAAGTCACTAATTATTTACTTTGATAACATGAGTCGATTCGATGGTATTCTGATGACCCAACATCTTAGTAAGTATCACCCCGACTTGAAAGTGGATACTTATTTGCGAAATGGTATTATGTATGAGGTTGCTGTTTCTAGACGTGTTCAGGACGGTAGGAATAAATCACGTCTCCTTTTCAAAATGCGGTGTTCGTTGTTGATTCTCCCTGATTCGTTAGCAAACTTAGCTAAACAATTGTGTTAGGAATAAGAAAGCGATGTCGGCGGAAGAAATATGAAGAAACCTATCACACTTTTGTAGTATAGACGCGGTGCACCTGATTTTATAGGCATCGGAATGGGTTTATCTTGGAAGATCTTGACTTCTCCGTGCCTTCTGCCTCCGACACATCATATCTCCTATGCCGACCTCATACTTTTGATCACTTCTTCCTTACGAATTGTATCTATTACGAATTGTGTCTATTTAAGCATTTTCTCGATTGATATTCATTTTTTCATCTATCTCATGAAATTTCCCTTCTATTAAGCGATAAAGAGCAATTGACGAAGTTAGCAGGAAGTCCGTCAGATGACGGTATGGATCAAAGGAATCCTCCTATCTTCGACTGAACACCCTTTTACTGGGATTTCGCATTCCTATTCCGATTGGCAGAAGCCTTTCTTTCTGTTTGTGCTGCCCTATGGCGATTTCTTACTCAACGTTTGCACTTTCTTACCAACTCTTGTACAAGTTAGGTTCAGCGTTGTTCTGACGATTAAGATTTCTCTGTTTGACGGTTTTTACCTTCAACAACCTTTGTTGCATCACTTCTCGATAGCTTTAGTGCTCGGAGAGTAAGCATAACATATTGTTAGCTAGTTATTTATTGATAGCAAACAGCTAGTAGGTCAAGCCGGAGCCTTCACTCACTCAGCTTGGGTCAGCACCGTATCTCTAATTGGCGGAGACGAACTCCAATCCACCCACTTCATTTGTTTCCCAAGGAGGGTCATCAGCGAGTCCGCTCTCCCCAAGGTAGTTAAAAGGCGTAGGTACGCATTCCCCTGCACCAATGTACCGAAGCACTTTACCTTTAATCACTAGATGGGCTCGAGCCAGGGTCCTATTTTCGTTCTCCATGACTTCAAAGCTGCTTCTCTTTATCAATTCTGGACAGTTCTATAAACATTGGTACCAGGGGTTCTATGACCAAAAATCTTATTTTTTTCTCCTGGCGTTTATGTATTTATTATCGCTGTCTAAATGCGATGACTGTCGTCAGCAAGTATCCAGTGCCCATAGTCGAAGAACTCCTGGATGTATGGTGCCTCATGGTTTTCTAAACCTGATCTCAGAGCTGGTTATCACCAGATTCGTATGGCAGCTGGCGATGAATTCAAAACAGCCTTCCAGACTCTGGAAGGGCACTACGAGTACAAGGTCATGTCCTTCGGCCTTGCAGGAGCACCAGCCACCTTCTTGGGAGCCATGAACGCCACTCTCAAACAAACCCCTTCTGGGCAAATGCGCCCTGGTGTTATTTGACGACATTTTAGTCTACATCGCCTCTCTTGAAGATCACACAATCCACTTGCAATCAGTGCTTGAGTTGTTAAGAAGGGATCAATGGCAAGTCAAACGCTCAAAGTGCTCTTTCGCTCAACGCCAGTTATCCTATTTGGGCCATACTATCAGCCAGCATGGGGTTGCTACTGAAACCCACAAAATTAAGAACATTGCCAACTGGTCTTCTCTACAATCAGTCAAAGAAGTCCGTAGCTTCTTAGGTTTGGCCGGCTATTACAGGCGCTTCGTTCGCCATTTCGGCATCATTGCAAAGCCACTGACACATCTCCAGAAGAAACATGGGGAGATCCTGAGCTTTGAGGCAACTAAAGAAACATGATGCTTTTCAGTTATATTTAAGAACAGAAGAGGAAGACAAAGCAACCCTAGGATTTCTCTGCTCCCAGTGCTTAATACGAAAAGCTTGACATAAACCCAAGGACGGGCAACCGCTGCTAAACCAGGATCTCCATCTCTTTGAATAAAAGCCATCCTTTCCATTGACCAGCCTACGAGCATCTTCGGTACTATAATGAAGGACGTTGACACTATCATATTCTACGTAGAAGGGGTAATTCCAGAAACATCCTATCTAAAAATCATTTAGAGATAAGTTTCTATAGAAAGATAAGCGGGTGTACAAATGAACTTTCTTATGATACTATGATACTCAGATACCACTCATTGGATGGGACTGGTGGACCATTGATCGATAAAAAGTAGTAAATAAGCCCTTTTCTCGCAGGTACGAGAGATTGCACAACCTTGCCTTGAACGCTTGAAGTTCTAAATAAATCTGAAGGGGAAGGCCAATTGTATCATGTCAGCAATGGTACTCTCCTGGGCTATAGACTGTCACCTGCTTCAAGGTATCTTGCTTGTGAAAGCCGAACAAAGAAGAAAAGAACGAAATGGCGGTTCATCAGTAGTCAAAGGTGCAGACTTCATTCTTTGTTTCCTTCATCCTCTACCATTACGTTTTGCTTTTTAGGACTACTTAAAGGAAAGGAATAGAATGATCCATAGTCGTACCTACTTGAGGGCACCGAATGCATACAGCTTACGTCAACTTTATATATATATATATATAATTATTGATTCCATTCACACCCTTTGGGAACAGGAAACGGAGAACTTGTTGCTTTCTTCTGTTTTTGCTGTAGGTGAGGACAACTTAGATTGAAATGATTGACTTGATCTAGGTACGTGGTCCAAACGGATAGGTAGAATTACCCAGAGGGAGCCCTAGTTTCAGCATAACAGGAAGAAGTCGGGTCCGCGCGGTTCGCCTTTTCGAATGCAGCAGTGTTTTTGGCTTTGGCAATAGCAGCTAGCTAGCTACTTACTTGTGTGGGAGTCCTATAAAGAAAAGCCTGAGTTATAGACTGACTAAAGAAATCCACCTAAGCTGTAAGTTTTTTTTACAGCTGGCACACCTGCTTGCAAACTAGAAAATCTGATTCTAGTAGAAAGTGGACTAAGTCTTAAGAGAGATAAGCCGGTCTTTATACACTGGCCCTACTTCGAATTCAGTCAGTGGCCAGATGCATTGTAAGCAATTCCAGTCCCAGCTGCTGAGGTGGCGTAGTCAGCCCTACCTAAGTATTGAACAAAACCAGCCATTTGTATAATATTATCCTATCTTGCATATTAATTAAGACCACTTATTAGATCAAGGTTGGCATACATAGCATAGGAAGGTGGAGATCTGAAGTAATCTATATGTCCCTTAGCTAGTCATCCATTTCTCTGGATATGAAGTTTACAACATAAAAAAATGACCCTTTTCATAATGAAATCCATTACATGCCATCCAAAGAACTCTGATCTGGATTACCAGCTTTGGGGTGGAAGGACGGATCGATCGACCAAGCAACAACGATCCCTTTACGATGGTCAAGTGTGAAGGTCCCGATTTGCCAATCTGCCAGTGTTGTTTGACTGATTTTTTTCATCTCAAAACCATTAATGCTGACCTGTCACTGCTCAAGTGATTTTCCTGCATGGTTCTAGGAACCAAAAGAAGACTTTGGGTAGGTCAACGATAGATTCTATGTCTATAATGGAACATAGGTTCTTTTTAGGAGGAAAGCTTAGAAGGATTCTTTTCAGAGCGTAAGACCCATCGAAGAGCATGGGATTGGTATTGCTGGTAGGGAATTTAAAGTGAGAGCTTGATCACTAAACCCCTGCTGCTTTCGATCATTCCTGCTAAAGCAGTTGGCAATGACTCATTGGAAACTTCTATTGGATCTGGGAGAAGAAGAAATCCAATCAATGGGTAGGTAGTCAATTTCTGGCGAAAGCACAAACCTTTTCTCTTACTTAAGGCGATAAAATCCATTCATTTCAATAATAATCTGTTTGAGATGTGTTTTACCGAGAAGGTATATGGTTTACGGTTCTAAGCCGTTGAGTTCGTGTTTTGGTAGTTGTTGTTTTGAAGGATGGCGGATCTAGAGTTGAAGGATAGCGAGGCATACCAACGCCATGCCAACAAGAGGAACCATCCGGACGTAAAACAGCCGACCTACCCCCTGCCACTTCTTCCTCTAAGTCAAGTTGATAGATTTCTGTACGAGTTTTCAAGTGCCATCTCCAGTCTAAGCGGTTGAGTTCAGTGATTGTATCGAACAAAAGCCCCCTCCCGGGGCAGGTACGCGACTGTCTCTCTTCCAAAGTGTGATCATCTTCTCCAGTCTCCCGTTTCCACCTATTTTAAATGGTCAGCCTGTGCGGCATCAATTGAATTTGAATTCTAAAATAAAGTAGACTTTGGTGAAGGAACCTATTCTCTGGTATCTTCTTCGGCCATCTCATCTGGTTTCGGCCTTCTTTGTGAGCAGCTCCTAACTCGCTCGACGGGGTATGATCGCTACTGTTGATAGGTCAATCGAAAAAGAATAAGTTCAAGGACTGAACAGAAAGAAAGTACTCTAACACTTTCTTCGCCATTCTTTTCTATGAGGAGCTCTATTTTGCTAATAAAAATGTAATGCTACCTCCCTACAGCGATTCATAACTAGAAGAACTCGTTGGCACAACCGGACCTTATTAAAGGCCTCGGCCGTCTGATCGACTGAAAAATCTTATCTTGGAGTTCTAGTATGGGTCGTCGGCCCTTTCTCCTCCTCAGTAGGTGCAAACCCTGGTTCTGTAAATGATTATAACTGCCTTGGAGCTAGATAAGCAAACCTTCTTCTGTTTGAGTACGATGGATGTTACACCCACTGGCAGATACAAGCAAAAGCTTTCCAGCTAAGCTAGGAGTCAGAACGAACTCATGAAGCTATCCTTCTTCTTGGATCTCAAGATTCAAATGGAATTTTATCACCCCGGATTTTGGCTTTAATTTCCACTTTATACTTGAGTTAAGCAAGGCACCAGCATGGGAGAGAAGATAGCCCCTCGGGATCGCTTACTAGCCGGCCTGCTTGATTTATTTATGAGGTATCCAGATGGCACTGCACCGGCGAGGGAAAGGGAAGCTGATGAGAGGTAAGGGAAAAGTCCATTTAATGAATAGGTTCACTACAGTCTATACTATCTCTAGACCCCCTCTCTATACTCCCTCATAATATATGGATCCCCCGGATAATATTGATCCTCCAACAGCTGACATATCTTATCTAAACTCCCGGAAACCTGGGCATGGCTTTTTCGAACTTAGTTGATTTCGCAAGAAGCAACTTGAAAAGCACAAAGACTACATCTAAACAAACCTTACGTCTTCGTTCGGCTCATTCTTGCTTATCTCACCCTATTTCCTTACTTTAGCTTAGAAGTAGGCATATGGGAAGTTACACAAAGATGACTTATCGGTTGGCCTAAGCTTACTCGATTCCATTCTTTCCAATATCATATATGCCTAGTGAAATGCATCTATCTCCTCTCCTCCCCTTCTTTCTTTTTATCCATTTTATATACCTAGTCGAAGACTACTTAGATTATAGGGCGGGCTTTTCTACCCATTGACCGGGACCGATCACTGTGTTTGACCGCTCTTGGTATTCAGACCTTGGACTTTTTCGCTAGGAGCTAATCCATGCTTTAAGAGCTCTATACATAAAGAGAAGGTGTATTCACTTAAAGGACTGTGAAATCCACCCTATGCCCCGAAAAGTCTAGGCACCTAAATAAAGTAAAGATGGGATCCCTGACCAATAGATTAAGCTATCCAATGAGTTAGGAACCTTTTTTATTCCCCCTTGTCTTCTCCGCTTTGCTCTGTTACTCCTTTTGCAGATGGTTGGTCACCACTCTTAGGCTTTTTGTTCTCTGCTTGTGGTGGGTCTCCAATCTTGATCCGGTGCTGACTTAATAGGGAAACCTACCCAGAAAATGCCCCCTTTTCCGGTCCGGTTAACAAAGCCTGTAAACCAAGAGCGGAACGAAGAGCTAAAACGTCACCTTTACCCTTATCCTATTTCTTTCTTACTTGTAAACCAGACCGCGTCATTCCTTTTTTCTTTCTTTGGTAAGGAAGGGACGGCTATTCCCACAGGTTGATCTTGATAAAATGTGCAGCAGTAAGCAACTAATAATCTCGATGCAGGACTGCCGTTCCCATAGGTTCCTCCTCCAAAACCTTCTTAGGCGAAAAAGACTGGAAGGGCTTATTCCCACTGCTGATTACTGAGAACCTTCTACCGGGAAAGATTTCCTTCTATGCCTAGTGGTTTTTGAATTGGAAATGGGAAAGGCAGAGAAAATTTACTCAAATTCCACTATGTTATGTATACAATAATCGGGTTGCGTCTGTATGATCGGGGTGCTTTATCTAAACTAGGCAGGATAACTTGGCTAACTTTCCTACTCTTATAGCATCTCTGAACGGCAGGTTCCCTCAACCACCGTAACGAAGGAATGAATCTATTAAGTGGGAAAGATCCCTCGTGGCAGCTATATCCGCGAGGATTCCAAGTGTTCTAATTCATCTCGTTACAGACCCACATCAAACATGCAACTGCTTGTCGCATACTCCTGCTACTCCGACCTACGCTTCTCACATCGCATCCTTGGTCCTTAAATGACGGTATATTCTTTTTCTGGGGTTCTATCAGCATAAATGGAGACACTTCCCCCTTCTTCGACATATGAATATGCCTCGCCCCGAAGATAAAGAAATCCTGAGTAAGGAGAGAGATTCTCCACAAGAACGAACGACCCATCAGGTTCGAACTGACTTAGGTTGGACCAGGACCCACCTATCTCCACCAAGAAGGAATCGCTTTGGTTACGCAGTTCAGTTGGCGATAAAAGCCAACCTAATCTGCGGGCCGGTAGGCCAGCCAACTAACTCTTCAAATGAAGAACTTATTTCCCCACACCTATCTCTATGAAACTTCCTTCATAGTTAGGAGAGGTTTTTTTAGCTTTTTGTCTCTTTTACCGCAGGAAGTTCTCCAAAAGTATGAAAGGCCAGAGGGCTTTGTACCAACCATTCTAGTGTGGTTGGATTCTGTTCAACAGCCCAAGGACTTTCCGCACATTTTTGGTTCTTTCCACTGCTTGAAGTGATTGCGACAACTACGAAGAAACGACGAATCCCAACTACGGATATATAAGAACCGAAACTGCTCAGAGCATTCCATCCAGCGTAAGCATCTGGATAATCTGGAATGCGACGTGGCATAACCGAAAGCCCTAAGAAATGCATGGGAAAGAAGGTCAAATTAACCCCGAAAAAAGTGATCCAAAAATGGATTTGGCCTAAAGTTTCAGGATATGTCCGACCAAAGATTTTACCCACCCAATAGTAAAATCCAGCAAATAAAGCAAAAACGGCTCCCATAGAAAGTACATAATGGAAATGTGCAACCACATAATAAGTATCATGTAGAGCAATGTCTGGCCCAGAGTTTGCTAGAACTATTCCAGTGAGCCCTCCTATGGTGAACAAAAAGATGAACCCTATAGCAAATAACATGGGTGTTTTGTATTGTATCGAACCTCCCCACATGGTAGCGATCCAACTAAAGATTTTGATTCCTGTGGGCACAGCTATGATCATGGTAGCTGCGGTGAAGTAGGCATGCATATCAACGTCTAAGCCCACAGTAAACATATGATAAGCCCAAACTAGAAATCCAAGAACACCTATACTTATCATGGCATAAACCATGCCTAGATACCCGAAGACCGGTTTTCTTGAAAAGGTCGATACGATATGACTAATAATACCAAATCCAGGCAGAATGAGAATATACACCTCTGGATGACCGAAGAACCAAAAGAGATGCTGGTATAATATTGGGTCTCCCCCTCCTGCAGGATCAAAAAAGGTTGTATTAAAGTTTCGATCGGTTAATAACATTGTAATTGCCCCCGCCAGTACCGGAAGTGATAATAAAAGTAGGAATGCTGTCACTAGAATGGACCACACAAAAAGTGGTATTCTATGCATAGTCATTCTAGGTCCACGCATGTTGAAGATAGTTGTTATAAAATTGATAGAACCTAAAATTGATGAAATACCTGATAGATGAAGACTAAAAATTGCTAAATCAACTGCTCCTCCAGAATGGCTGGTAATACCACTTAAGGGCGGATAGACTGTCCACCCAGTGCCGCTGCCCACTTCAGCCTATATTTCGCCTTATGTCGTGTATCCTTGATTGATGCAGCCTCAGATGCTTCAATTGTAGATTTGAGTATTGAGCGAAAGGTTACACCACCTATAGGTTCTGTATTACAGGCCAATCCTACTCCACTAGTGCCAATAGGCAGCATAGGGGAAAAAGCACAACACCTAGGAATAGGAATCAACAACACAAAAACTTTCTGAGAAATTACCCAGCAAGAAAACGTATGCGCGTGGGCGCAACGGATTTCGCTCCCGTGCGCTCATCCCTTGCTTGTTCTTTCGGACTAGCACTCTTTCCCTCTCTTGGAAGTAGATTTCTCAGCTCCATGAGTCAAACGAAATAAGGCGAAAGGCCCACTACTTCTTCATTCATGGCTTATTGATTTGATTGATCCCCCTTTCGTATTCATTCGACCTGAGGTGAGGTTGGAACAAGAGTTTTCATAAAAAGAATGGTTCTTTTATGCAATTATGAACGGGCAGGCCTCTTGTGGATTCCTCCAACTCTATGAATGAAGGGGGGAGTATGAGGAAGGCCGATTTTCTTTCTATATGAAGATGAAAAAAGGATCCGGGTCAAACATTTCTTACTTTTGTTGAGTATGACTGAATGAGGAAGAGCTCCTTATGTGGTATCACTTTACCACCATCTGAAATGCGCGAAACTCCGATTGGTGGAAGCCAATCCATGAAGATTCTCCCTTCTCTTACGTGAAATTCCCCTCTTTCGGTAAGCATCCAGTATCTCAGCAAATGAACATTTCTCTAAGCTTATCCTGTAGCTTATACGTCGTTTGAAAGCTGCTCCAAGGATCCAACGAATAGCTAAGGTTTGTTGACGATCCCTGGCTACAATCCCAGGAACATCCTAAATAGTACCTGCGACTCCTACTTTGACCACTTTGCATATTGGCTTTATATTATCTACGGCGTCAACCATAAGTTTTATTACATCGTGTTCAGTTCGAGCTAGGCGGTGAAAAGTTTTATAAACAATAGCACGAACTCTCGTTCTTTTACCATCGATCATGCGAAAGTTTACCAATTTCTTGATCAATTCTTTTTGCTCACCATCAAAGTCCCCCATATAGCTGAGAATTTCTGAGCAATTGGAAGCCGCTTTCGATGACGAGGCCGATAAATTGATATTACGCGATCGTTACTGTCCATTTTTTTAGCTCTGCTCCCGAAAAGAGAAAGGAAAGGAGACTGATCTTGACGTCGGCGTTGGTTTTTCCAACGAAAAACAACATTCTTTCACGAACTTCCATGACACAATGCTAGTTGCCTTGTAATGCATACACTGGAGCGTTTGTCCCATCGACGAAGGCCACTATACGCATTTTCTGAAGAGCAACATTCTCTTATAACCAAACATCGCAAAGACAGAAAGGAGTATCCTGAACATAAGGCCAATGGCTAGCATACTTCGCTAAACACTCACGATATTCAGCTAAAGCTGGATGCATATTATATTATATTATATTATATTATATCTTGCCTTGGTAGAGCGAAACTTTGAACCCAACACAAGTAACTCTCCCGGTTTAGCGATATTGATGGGTTTCAGCCTCATTCCACTAGCCCTAAAAGCATTCTAAATATATAAAAGAGGGGGAATGGATTCTACAAGAAAGGGCGGGCAAAGGTAGTTCAGGGGTCAATTCTTGGAGCATAGCTCATTTCTAAGTCCCCAACCCATCTCGTGCTCGTGCTGTACGCGATCGAATCTTGCGGCCGAATAGAGCAATGGAATCACCGAGTCGTATGAAAAGAGGGATCTTCTTTTTAATCTTAACACAAAGGCTAGCTCCCCTGGGGGTTGTCATATTACAATCATTTGTATTACTTTCCTACCAATCCTGAACTAGCTATGACCCTTATAGCGAGCCTCGCTTTACCGTTTCAGATAGAAACATATGGCGCTCCTAAAGTCGATTGGATACTGTCGGGGATATATCCCGCGGTATGACCCGGCTGGAATTGGCGACTCACTGGTGACCCGCCCGGAGCTTGGCGATTCACAGATAACCTGCCCGATCTTGGCGACTCATTAGTAACCCGGTGGGCGGGTCAGATAGAAGACTAGGCCCAAGGCCCAGAAGGCCGGCTCATGTTATGGTGGGCCGGCTTAAGAAGGAAGGGATGACGAATATTTCCTTTACGAGGAAGCAAGACCCGGACTTGTAATTAACTTGTAAGAGAAGATAGACTAGTCCTAGTCCTACTAGGACTCCACATGTAACCCGCCCCTCTAACTTATATAAGGAGGGGCAGGGCACCCCAAAGAGGGACAGGCAACAAGAAACAATATCTAGGGCTAGACACAAAGAGCCGGCTTACCGGCGACTCTCTCATGAGCATAATGAGACCTAGCCTCAAACAGCACGTAGGGTTATTACCGGATGATGTTTTCCGGGGCCCGAAGCTGTCTAAACCCTTGTCTTGTGCGTTGATCCGCCCTGCGTCTCTTATCCCAATCAACCCCTCTCAAGCTACTACATAGATGCGCTGGCCTCACGACTAAGTCCTTACACCTAGGACATCTGACGTGTCAATTCCACGACAGTTGGCGCCCACCGTGGGGCTCGCACACGGTGGTGTTGAGTTCTTGGAGGGCGCACTCTCAAGGATCGAGAAACTCACGATTGGCCGGTTGAAGAAGAGCCAGCACGAGACAATCACACAAGATTTGCTTTGGATCTGGGAGTACAGGATTTGAGTTGAAAAAAATAGGGTTGCATGGTGCGCGCCGCTGTGACCGGATGATCTGTCAAGACCGGATTGATTTTTCGCCGAAACTATGCGTGGGGCAGATCGCGTCCAGGGCGGCTGACATGAGTAATGGAGATTAGCATGGAACGACCGCGTGACCCGCCGTACGACCGTGGACAGAACCGGCAAATTTATCGCTGGGAGGTCAGGATTATGGTTAAAGATTTTTGGAACTGGCAGATATGAGATTCGTGGAGATTTTAGGGTTTGCATGCGGCGCCTCACGCATTGCAGGGCGACCCGTTGAATTCGAGCAAAGATCGTTTTTTCAGCTGCAGATGAGACCGGACAGGAATCTGATTCGACGTCACCAATACATGTATGGATCCGAGTCAGATTGCTGCTCCTCTTCACGTCTACATCAGTACGGAGCAAGGCTGGTAATGATGGTTTAAACCGGCTGCAGAAATCCAAGGAGTGAAGAAACAATCATTGCATGGTGGGGCTCCTGAGGTTTGATGGAAAACTGCTCTCGTTTGGGGATCAGGAAATATTATTATAGTACTACTCTGCTGCTAGTTCAAGTGCAAAGCGATCAAGCAAAAGAAAAAAAAGATATATGTCCACGCGTACATGTGTGGATTTCTATTAAGATATTTTGTGTGAAGAAAATTGGAGTTTCTTAGATGAATTTTTTTTTATCCGAGTTGCCGAGGTCAACAAGAAGTCTGCAGCCGGCCGGGTTGATGATTATTGTCTATGGTTCTGTCAAAATTGCCGCTAAAGTCATAGTATGTTTGAGGGAGAACAGTACGCTCAGAAATTCTTTAAATACCGTCATGCAACAGCACGAGTGCATGGTCGCCTTTTCCGTCGAGCCGCTGCTCCTCCGTGACTGATTACTACTGCCACCCGGTCGTCTTCACTCGCCGGCGTCGTTAAACAGCCAGCACTGGGCCTCAACTCCAAGTTGCTAAGCCGCCCCTACGTAAAATCGCCTTTGCTGCTGTTACCGCTTCCGATGAGTACCGACGAGCATCTCCCGCCGTTCCCTTTGCTGGTGTTGCTACTGCCTTGGGCGTCGCTGGCTCTGTGCCGCGCCGAGCTATTGACTGTTTGTATGGCGTGGCGAGTTGCTAAGGATCAGTTACGAAGTAGCACTCGTTGAAGTGTTGTCTACATAAAAGACAAGTTGACAGGGACACCCAAGTTCAATGCATTGAGGAGCGTGGCTTACTTAAAAACCGGATGGATGCATGGTTATTTATTCGGATGTGAAGGCCATCATTTGGTCGGATTGCTATGCAGTCACTTTATCCAAAAGGCACATCAGGTGATATCCATTCAGTTTACTTTTTATCAGTACTTGTTTATTTTTTGTAAAAACAACCACTCTGCCCAATAGTATTCTTATACGCAGGTAAATTATTCATTACAAAAGTATTGATATACCGCGGATATGGAGCATGTGCCAGTATCATTTTTACTGGCGTTCGTCTGTGTCACGCGACTTCACGGACACGCGTGAAAGCCGCCACCCCTGCGGTCTGGTCTACATCAACACGCCAGCCGACCCTCCCGTCCACGCGGCTTACCGCGCTAGTGATTAACTCACCCGACTGCGCCGGCTTACAACGACGCTGCCGACTCTCCCTGTCTGTGCCGGCTTACAACGCCGTGGGCGGCTCATCTGTCTGCTCCCGCGGCCGGTTCACCCGTGAAGGATTCCAGTTTCACCTAGTGGTCATCAACTTCATGGCGGGTTATTTTCGGCCTAAACACATCAGTGATATTATACTACGGAGATGGAGGCACGCCAACATCTTTTGGCACAGGTGGTCTTCGTTATTCAACGGACCCTCGCACCGGCTTACAACGCCGTGGCCGTCTCTCGCGACCGCGCCGGCTTACCACGCCGTGGCCGTCTCTCGCGACCACGCCGGCTTACAACAAGGAGGACAACTCACCCATCCGCACCGGTTTACAATGCCACGGCTGACTCATCTGTCTGTGCCGCCTCTGATGTTACGGTCGTCCTTACCGTCCGTCTCTCGCGGCCTGATCTACATCAACACACCAGGCCGCACTTGTCTAGATGAGTTGTTTATTGATTATGAGCAAGTCACTACTTGGGAAGCCCGGTTTTCTTCCAACAAACTGGAGGCAAATTATCATATATTATCAGCCGTCGTCTGCACTGGATGGTTCAATGAGCAGGCGCACGAGTCGCGCAACTACAATTTGGTTAACTTCGAACAACTAGTTGGAAGGAGCCATTGGCCGAGTTGTTGACACGACTCATATGGGATCATTTATAACCCGCCGCAGTCGCTTCAACCTTCTGTGGGTTCACATCGTGTTATCAACACCAATGATATACAAGTTATGCCGGTTTATATCACGGTTAAATATGGAGAATCTCAAGCCGACTCCTCGAGTCATCTTGAGACTCGGGGGCTACAGTGACATGACTCGGGAACCCCGGGTCGTTGGAGGGAATGATAACCCGGTTCTGGAGGCTACTACCATATTGATGAAAATTTAAAGGCCATCAGAAAATTGCCGGTTCAAAATAAATATTCCGGTTTAAAATCCGGTTCAAGAGATATCTCTCTCCCGCAAAGTTTTGAAGCTCTCAAATCCGGTTCAAACATCCGGCTCAAGGTAAATTTATATCTTACAAAGCTTTGGAGCCCTCAATATCCGGTTTACAAATTTCCAGTTCAAAAAGAAGTTATCTCTCGCAAAGCTTGAGTTCTCAGGAAAAATTAAAGGGACCAAAGAGAGTCTGTTACAAAGCACAACTCAAATATGGGTACCCTGCTTTAATGGCCATTGGGAGCTAATCGTATTCGAATTTAGTTTAACCCTTTTGGTGTGTGACCCTGATCGTATTCGAATCAGAGTCGTTAAATATTCTCATGATCACTAGGCGGCTTCCTGTTCAAACATAGGTCGTATTCGAACCAAAGAGAACATAGCTGTCAATACCCTTTTGATTGGCACACTGCCGAGCTCACTAGGGTGTTTCTTGATCGTATTCGAATCATAGCTCAACCCCTTTTGAGAACCGACGTGGATCGTATTCGAATCAGCGTCGTTAAACAACTCTCAAGGTCATTTGGGGGCTTCCTGTTCAAACATAGGTCGTATTCGAACCAAAGAGAACATAGCTGTCGGTACCCTCTTGATCGGCAACGCCAAAGCCACTGGAGGCTATATGATCGTATTCGAATCTTAGCTTAACCCCTTTGGGACGGTTTTCTGATCGTATTCGAATCAGAAGCCTCAAAATTGTTGAAGTCTCTTTTTGCAAACAATTTTTGGATTTTATTTGAAGCTCTTTTTCATATGTAAAGTGTATATGAGTGGTTTCTATTTAAACCTGGCTTGATTTTCGATGATAAGTCGCCGGCTTATGACAATCATCATATATTTGGAAGTATTGGCTTCTAAGGATTGGGTTATCACCCTTACTGCACAGGTCATGTAAACCAGCAGTACAAATTCAATATCACAGTGGTTACATGTGAGATATTATGACCCGCCCTGCGGTAAACCGCCAAGGGTTCTTGTGATCTACTTGCGTGCAGGATAAGACTACATTTGGGTGGTTACCCGCCATGGTTTTTGACGTTAAGTCGCCAGGGCATATGTTGTTTAAACTTTGCAGGATTTACAGAGCTATGACTTACATAAATGATTAAATTCAAGCCCATCATAGATGGAAATTGGTGTCTCAAAAGGGTTATCAATTCTTGATTTTCTCAAAGGCTATAAGCCGCCGGGTTGTACAAATTCCGGCTTACAATGGAGGCGTATTAAATCGGCATCGGCCAAGAGCCGCCGGGTATTTAAACTCCGGATTGGCCTATCAGCAGATGAGGTATTCAAAGTCACTTTGGCGCAATGGCTATTAGTTTATCAATTGATATGATTTATTCTACAATGGAAAGAATAGTCCCGAGTCGCTACAGGCTTACGACCCGGCACTTGGGGACTACATTATTCAAATTGAGATTACATCAAATGTGCAAGTCCCATGTCACTGCCAGCATGCACCATGGCACTTTGGGGCTAATGCAAGATTACTTTTTATTGGCCTTGTTGAAGACCCGACTCATCATATTATGATAAACCGGCCCTTGGGGGCTACCAATTGCTCCTGTCAACAATTCAAGGTACATAAGTCTTAATCCATTATATTGAAGGATCCACTGTTTAGTTGGTAAAGCACAAAGCTCTTAACCTTGTGGACGTGGGTTCAAGCCCCATGGTGAGGGTTACATCATATGATTATTTTCAATGAAAAGTCCCAGCTCAGTATTATCTTACTAAGCCGGCCCTTGGGGGCTACACATTGCTGTTCAAATTTACATGATCATATTTATAAAGTCCCTGCTCATTATTGCATAATGACCCGGCCCTTGGGGGCTACACTGGTTGAAGTTTTTGAGAATCAGGCAATTACAAGTCCCAGGTTGCTGCAAGCATGACAACCCGGCACTTGGGGGCTACATAATATGGAATATTCAGTTTGTACTAGTGATTGGGATGAACAACATGGATTTCTTCAAAGTGGCAGTATTCATATTGAAGCAAGTCTTAAGCCATCGCTTTGTTCTGCTCAAGACTTGGGGGCTACAGGTATTATATTATTATCAAAGAAATATCTTCAATTTCTCTATTTTGAGCAAAACTAGATTGATCCGGTGTCACCAATCATTATGACCCTATGTCTGTAAACCGGCGTCATTAACAATCATAAACCGGCGTCGGCGACAATTATGACTTGGCATCATCTATTTATAACCCAGCAATTTTGGTACTCATAAACCGGCAAGTTTTATATCTTTAAGCCGGATGAATATAAGTTCAATATTTGAAGACCAATATTTTTGTCAAGTCAGAGCATTGAAAGCCGATTCAAGTGGATTGTTTCTTACAATATTTCTCTACAAGAGACCAATGCCAGCAAATTGACTCTGAAGCTGGCCTATTGACCCGGAGTTCTCAAAAGAAGTATCTGGATTTTTTGCATTCACAAAGTTTGAACATATCTATTAAAGGAGATTTTCTATGAATTCATGGGCATGTATCAAGAAAGAAATGACAAGGATTTAAAGATGATCAGGTGCCGGCTTACAAAATTTAACCCGGAGCACAACCTATCAAGTTTGTTCTTGTGTTTATTTTACAGGATCAGTTTAACATGGATAAATCCAAATTAAACTGGGGGCTAATGTCGGGGATATATCCCGCGGTATGACCCGGCTGGAATTGGCGACTCACTGGTGACCCGCCCGGAGCTTGGCGATTCACAGATAACCTGCCCGATCTTGGCGACTCATTAGTAACCCGGCGGGCAGGTCAGATAGAAGACTAGGCCCAAGGCCCAGAAGGCCGGCTCATGTTATGGTGGGCCGGCTTAAGAAGGAAGGGATGACGAATATTTCCTTTACGAGGAAGCAAGACCCGGACTTGTAATTAACTTGTAAGAGAAGATAGACTAGTCCTAGTCCTACTAGGACTCCACATGTAACCCGCCCCTCTAACTTATATAAGGAGGGGCAGGGCACCCCAAAGAGGGACAGGCAACAAGAAACAATATCTAGGGCTAGACACAAAGAGCCGGCTTACCGGCGACTCTCTCATGAGCATAATGAGACCTAGCCTCAAACAGCATGTAGGGTTATTACCGGATGATGTTTTCCGGGGCCCGAAGCTGTCTAAACCCTTGTCTTGTGCGTTGATCCGCCCTGCGTCTCTTATCCCAATCAACCCCTCTCAAGATACTACATAGATGCGCTGGCCTCACGACTAAGTCCTTACACCTAGGACATCTGACGTGTCAATTCCATGATAGATACTTTCTTTTTTATTGAATTAATCTAAGCCGTGGACTTTCTCACGTGAAGAACTCCTTCTTATGAGCTCATGGACTTGATCAATGCTAGTTCAAGTTCACGTCATATTAGGAAATTAGTTCATTAATTCGTTTATTTGCCAACGAAGAAGCCTTGCGCTACTCGGAAAGTACTGACTAGAGGGGGGCGTGTGGATCCACAGTCCTAGCCATTCTCACAACGGGATAATAAAGCGAACAAAGACCATGAGAAGAGATTACAACATCTAGAACGAAGCCTGTCAAGCCAACCTTCCCTCACTGCGAAAATGCAACATCCGGCGTACTCATTGGCTTTGACCTCAGATTCATTACTTGCTAGAGAAGTATTTTACATAACTGTCATAGTTCCAATGCGATAATCTTGTTAATCAGCAAAGTAGCTAGCCTAAATAAGGAGTTTACAATCGCTTGACTATAAAGTAAAGAGCGGCTAATGGGAGATTGCTTGAGTAGGCTCAGTAAGGGATTACCCGCGGGCAGGGTGAAAGAGCTTTCATTAATAGTATGAACTGGTGGATCAGCAAGATAGCTAGAGCTCCTTAAAGGAAAGCAAAATTCAATTCTACATTATATCAAACTATAAAGCAAAGATGAGGAAGCTGCGCCTTTACTCGCTCGAATTAGAGGAAAAAGGGGATATGCAGCAGTAACAGCTTTTCTTTCAATAGTAAGCAGGAAATGCGAATAAGAGAAGGGTAGAAGAAGCGATCCGCGCATTTCCTTATTACACAACGGATTTGACTCGTTAGAGAAATCATTTCTTAGGTATGCTACATTCTTTGAAGAAAGAGTAGGTTCTACTATTTAAGACTTAGAGGAAGTGATTTTCGGGAACTAGCAGACCAAGCCAATCAACAAGGAAAGCCTGTCAAGCAAGGAAGCCACCAAGCAAACCTTTAATAAGCATCTCTAGCGCAGTCACTTCTCTATCGAAAGAAAAACCTGCAGTCAAAACTAGTCACATTAGTGAAACAAGTGATTCGCTGACATTCAATTCAAATAGAAAGAGTTGTCACAGCTGCGACAAGTTGCTCTAAGAGGAAGGAGTTGGCTTACTTTCAATTCCTAATACAGCAAGAGCGGATTTTTTTCATGTAGCATTTCTACCCCTATAGGATTTCCCATCTTAACCGAGAATGGGTGCAGCCCACCCCATCTAAAGTAGCCTGAAATTCGTTCCTCTACAATCCGGAGCAGTCCGAACATGTACCGCGATCTGGACGGACAAAGAATGCCGTACACTTGAGTGACCCCCTTTTCTGTGACCACCACCAAATTCAAAAGAAGAGGTGAGATCACCCTAAAAAAATCATTTGTAGCTCTTAAAATATGGGCCAACCTCTCCATTAATATTGATACTCACTGCACCTCCTTCTACCACTTGTTTAATCCAACCTCTCCACTTCTCACTAAAGAAAACCCTTTTTAAGCAAAACCTCATGTAGAAAATCCCAATTCACCCTGTCATATGCTTTTTCAAAGTCTAGCTTTAGTATGACCCCCTCTTGTTTAGTCCTCCTAAGCTCATGAAACACCTCATGGATAGTGACCACCCCATCTAAAATATTTCCGTTTTTCATAAATGTCGTCTGACTCTTACTCACCACCTTATCTGCAACTCTCTCAAGCCTATTTGTCAGTACTTTAGTCACAATTTTCTAACAAACATAATATAAACATATTTGCCGATATTGCTTGATAGTTACAGCATCTTTCGTTTTAGGAATCAGAGTAACCACCCCATAATTAAGTCTTCTAAGTTGCAACTCCTCAGCATGCAGGCTATCAAGCATTCTTTTGACCATCTCTTTAACCATCTCCCAAAAATGTTTCTAAAAGATTACTGGTAAGCCATCTGGGCCCGGAGCTGTATTGGTTTTCATCTCTTTAACTACTAACTCTATTTCCTCCATAGTGAAAGGCTTAGTCAACTCTTCATTGTCTAGTTCTGATAGCATGTGCTCTGTTGACCAAGGGGCTTCCACCAAGAGAGATGTCCCCCCTGTCCTCTGAACCAAATAGTCTCTTATAGTAACTAGAAATGTGTTCTTGCAACTCTTTCTCATCTTGCATAACATTTCCTTCATGTTCCAAAGAAGCAATATTACATTTTATGTGTCTTCCATTGGAAGCACTATGCAAGAATGAAGTATTTGCATCTCCCTCAAGTAACCACTGACAAACTGACTGACAATGTGGACTGCGTGAGCAATGTCAGGCCGGGTCACAGTGAGGTACACAAGGCTGCCTACAAGATGACGATAGCGAGTGGTATCCCTCAAGAGGAGTACCATCACTAGGGCGCAATTGGAGATGGAGCTTCATGGGTGTAGCGGCAGTGTGTGTATCAGTAAGACCTGAGCATGAGATCAAATCCTGAGTATAGTGATGCTGAGACAGATAGTAACCATCATTAGTTTGATCAACCTCAATTCCCAGAAAATAACTGAGAGAAAATCAATCTGGCATCTTGAATTGCTCACTCAACTTTTTCTTCCCAAAAGCAATGTACTTCTGATCATCTCCAGTGATCAACATATCATCAACATAGAGAAGAAGCAAGGTACGACCGCGGTCAGATGTATGAGTGAAAAGTGCAGGGTCATGCTCACTAGAAGAGAAACCAGCAGCTTGAACCACAGAGCTGAACCGCTCAAGTCAAGCACGAGGTGGTTGCTTTTTTCCCATAGAGGGCCTTTCGAAGGCGACAAACATGACCATCAGGAACATCAATACCCAGAGGTGGCTGCATATAGAAAAAACTCATGTAGATCACCATGAAGGAAAGCATTTTTGACATCCATTTGAGAGATTTGCCAAGATCGAGCTGCAGCCACAGCAATCAGAGTACGAACAGAAATTGAAACAACGCAACCATACTATCTATTTACGATAATTTGATTGCTGACAACACGACAACATCACGCTTCTCTTTCTTATTCTTATTTATATAACTGTCACTTTACCGAGCCGGAAAAGTGACACCGTCACGTCTCAGGGTCGTATGCCTGGAACAAGAAGGGTCGTCGTACAATTTCGGCGATTACAAAAAAGAAGGAGGCGAGCTCCCTATCCCTCTTTGTCTTTCCACTTCCCTCGTTCAGGAACAAACACTTCGCCAAATTCTTTTGAGTCCTGGCCCGGTTTTTCCCCACTAACCAATTACGTTACGACCACTGAACAAACTTGGTTGACGAACATGGTTTATGCGCCGCTAATCTAGCGGCTTGTCGAGCATTTGACAAATTCACACCATCCATTTTGAATGGGATTTGTCCCGTGGACACACGAGCAATCCAACCCGTCGGATTTCCTTTTCCTCTTCCCATTCAAACTTCTGCGGGTTTCCCCGTAATAGGAAGATCTGCGAGAACTCTTACCCATATCTTACAATTTCTTCGGAATTGTCCGCTCATAGCATGATGGAATTGTCCAATTGTAGCCCGACGCGCTGCTTCAATGGCTCGATATGAAAGACGACCAGCTCTACAACTTTTGGTGCCATATCTTCCAAAACCAAGTTGTGTACCATCCGGTTCGCGACCCCTACTACATCTGCATTTAAAATATTTACTATATTTCGTACGTTTAGGATATAGCACGTCCCTTCTTATTTTGACTATATGAGATCCGCACTTTGACACCTGAAATTCCGTTACGAGTAGATACTTCCATAGGAGCATAATCGATTTTCTGGTTAAATACATTACAAGATGTTTTTCCATACTTTCCGCATTCAGTTCTAGCTATTTCCGCACTCCCTAATCGACCAGAACAACAAATACGTATCCCCTCCACCCCTTTTGGCATTATTAATGGAATATCCTTCACTATTTTACTAAAAATGGAACGAAATGAGATTGGATTATTCCTTAGTTGAAAAGAGATGTCTTGAGCAATCAGAGAAGCACTTTGATAAACAGATTTGATCTTTACCGACTCAATTAAGGTATTAGTGTTTGTTCTATTAGACAAAAAAGATCGCATTTTTTGCACTTCGTTCAAATAAGAGTTGTACCCGTACGGAATTATCCTCTTTCTCAGTATGATCTCTATCATCATCTCTATTCCCTTTATCAATTTTCCTATCCTACCTAGGTCTATGAATTTCTCTATCAATTCCATTACCCATGAGGTTCCTACATTTGATCCTAAATTGAGCTAGGAGTTGTTTCCGGGCATACTCAAAAAAGGGTTATTATACACCCCAACCCCATCCCTTGGAAAAAAGAAGGTAGCACCGAAGAAAGGAAAGAGCGATATGGTAGTTTTTGTTGTTCCTGCGAAGCAAAGATCATTCGCTTGGCGAATGAAGTGGATCAACCTCTTTTTGGCTCGGGCCAAACACTTTTTCTCGCTCGTAGAGCTTTCTAAAAAAAGCGATGCGAGAGCGTATTTTCTTATCTAAGCTTCCTCCCTTTGCTCCCCCCATCGTAGATGGTTCAGCCACACCCGATGCCATGAAATGATTGAGAACTAGGACGGGGTCGAAATGCATTTTATTCTTAGTATTAAAAAGGTATTGCATGACCGAATAATTCAAGGAGGGGCGCACAGCGGGGAGGCTCCTTTTTAGTAGATGACTCGTCGGGCCGTCAGAGCGGGACTTCTTTGGTAAAAACAACTTGATTCTATTCCTTTTTAGTAAGGAGGCGGCATTTCCCATAAGGAAAGGTATGTCATTTACAACCCCGGCGTATTGAGGCCGCTTGAAGGCCCCGCTCACCCGAAGTGATTTATCAAAATTCTTCTTTCTCGATGGTGATCGGTCATGGTATCCATAACGTTGCATCTTTTTCGGCCAAATCCGGATTTCGTTTTGCTTCTCCCGGTCGATCGACTCGACTCTTTTCCCTGCCCCCCGGCCTCTCACTTCGTTTCGTTCTTCCTCTGTACCCTCGCTTGAATGAAGACACCCGATCGGCCCGACTTTCCCAAATGTCGGCCACCAGCCCTTTTCCTGTAGTACGGGTCTTGATTTCTTGTATTTTTTTCGTTTTAGTCGTGGTGATCACCCGGGAGGAAAGAAATGAATGAATGTCCTTTTGGGAAAATGTAGAATAATACACCTACCGAGACGAAAGCCAAGGGCGAGTTTCGTAGGTGGACGTATCGAACTAAAATAAGATCTAAGATTGACATCTTGATACAATGATTTACCATAATAATAAATAGAGTCAATGGTGACAGAGCCGTGGGAAGAGCCGCTTCTTTTTTGCGGCGGGGGCTTCCATTCACCAGCGCAGACTACACTTAAGGGCGGACCAAGATTGGAGACCCACCACAAGCAGAGAACAAAAAGCCTAAGAGTGGTGACCAACCATCTGCAAAAGGAGTAACAGAGCAAAGCGGAGAAGAGAAGGGGGAAGAAAAAAGGTTCCTAACTCATTGGATAGCTTAATCTATTGGTCAGGGATCCCATCTTTACTTTATTTAGGTGCCTAGACTTTTCGGGGCATGGGGTAGATTTCACAGTCCTTTAAGTGAATACGCCTTCTCTTTATGTATAGAGCTCTTAAAGAATGGATCAGCTCCTAGCGAAAAAGTCCAAGGTCTGAATACCAAGAGCGGTCAAACACAGTGATCGGTCCCGGACAATGGGTAGAAAAGCCCGCCCTATAATCTGAAGTAGTCTTCGACTAGGTATATAAAATGGACAAAAAGAAAGAAGGGGAGGAGAGGAGATAGATGCATTTCACTAGGCGTATATGATATTGGAAAGAATGGAATCGAGTAAGCTTAGGCCAACCGATAAGTCATCTTTGTGTAACTTCCCATATGCCTACTTCTAAGCTAAAGTAAGGAAATAGGGTGAGATAAGCAAGAATGAGCCGAACGAAGACGTAAGGTTTGTTTAGATGTAGTCTTTGTGCTTTTCAAGTTGCTTCTTGCGAAATCAACTAAGTTCGAAAAAGCCATGCCCAGGTTTCCGAGAGTTTAGATAAGATATGTCAGTTGTTGGAGGATCAATATTATCCAGGGGATCCATATATTATGAGGGAGTATAGAGAGGGGGTCTAGAGATAGTACAGTCTGTAGTGAACCTATTCATTAAATGGACTTTTCCCTTACCTCTCATTAGCTTCCCTTTCCCTCGCCGGTGCAGTGCCATCTGGATACCTCATAAATAAATCAAGTAGGCCGAGGGGCTATCTTCTCTCCCATGCTGGTGCCTTGCTTAACTCAAGTATAAAGTGGAAATTAAAGCCAAAATACGGGGTGATAAAATTCCATTTGAATCTTGAGATCCAAGAAGAAGGATAGCTTCATGAGTTCGTTCTGACTCCTAGCTTAGCTGGAAAGCTTTTGCTTGTATCTGGCAGTGGGTGTAACATCCATCATACTCAAACAGAAGAAGGTTTGCTTATCTAGCTCCAAGGCAGTTATAATCATTTACAGAACCAGGGTTTGCACCTACTGAGGAGGAGAAAGGGCCGACGACCCATACTAGAACTCCAAGATAAGATCTTTCCGTCGATCAGACGGCCGAGGCCTTTAATAAGGTCCGGTTGTGCCAACGAGTTCTTCTAGTTATGAATCGCCGTAGGGAGGTAGCATTACATTTTTATTAGCAAAATAGAGCTCCTCATAGAAAAGAATGGCGAAGAAAGTGTTAGAGTACTTTCTTTCTGTTCAGTCCTGGAACTTATTCTTTTCCGATCGACCTATCAACAGTAGCGATCATACCCCGTCGAGCGAGTTAGGAGCTGCTCACAAAGAAGGCCGAAACCAGATGAGATGGCCGAAGCAGATACCAGAGAATAGGTTCCTTCACCGAAGTCTACTTTATTTTAGAATTCAAATTCAATTGATGCCGCACAGGCTGACCATTTAAAATAGGTGGAAACGGGAGACTGGAGAAGATGATCACACTTTGGAAGAGAGACAGTCGCGTACCTGCCCCGGGAGGGGGCTTTTATTTGATACAATCACTGAACTCAACCGCTTAGACTGGAGATGGCACTTGAAAACTCATACAGAAATCTATCAACTTGACTTAGAGGAAGAAGTGGCAGGGGGTAGGTCGGTTGTTTTACATCCGGATGGTTCCTCTTGTTGGCATGGCGTTGGTATGCCTCGCTATCCTTCAACTCTGGATCCGCCATCCTTCAAAACAACAACTACCAAAACACGAACTCAACGGCTTAGAACCGTAAACCATATACCTTCTCGGTAAAATACATCTCAAACAGATTATTATCGAAATGAATGGATTTTATCGCCTTAAGTAAGAGAAAAGGTTTGTGCTTTTGCCAGAAATTGACTACCTACCCATTGATTGGATTTCTTCTTCTCCCAGATCCAATAGAAGTTTCCAATGAGTCATTGCCAACTGCTTTAGCAGGAATGATCGAAAGCAGCAGGGGTTTAGTGATCAAGCTCTCACTTTAAAGTCCCTGCCAGCAATACCAATCCCATGCTCTTCGATGGGTCTTACGCTCTGAAAAGAATCCTTCTAAGCTTTCCTCCTAAAAAGAACCTACATTCCATTATAGACATAGAATCTATCGTTGACCTACCCAAAGTCTTCTTTTGGTTCCTAGAACCATGCAGGAAAATCACTTGAGCAGTGACAGGTCAGCATTAATGGTTTTGAGATGAAAAAAATCAGTCAAACAACACTGGCAGATTGGCAATCCGATCGGGACCTTCGCACTTGACCATCGTAAAGGGATAGTTGTTGCTTGGTCGATCGATCCGTCCTTCCACCCCAAAGCTGGTAATCCAGATCAGAGTTCTTTGGATGGCATGTAATGGATTTCATTATGAAAAGGGTCATTTTTTTATGTTGTAAACTTCATATCCAGAGAAATGGATGACTGGCTGAGGGACATATAGATTACTTCAGATCTCCACCTTCCTATGTTATGTATGCCAACCTTGATCTAATAAGTGGTCTTAATTAATATGCAAGATAGGATAATATTATACAAATGGCTGGTTTTGTTCAATACTTAGGTAGGGCTGACTACGCCACCTCAGCAGCTGGGACTGGAATTGCTTACAATGCATCTGGCCACTGACTGAATTCGAAGTAGGGCCAATGTATAAAGACCGGCTTATCTCTCTTAAGACTTAGTCCACTTTCTACTAGAATCAGATTTTCTAGTTTGCAAGCATGTGTGCCAGCTGTAACAAAAACTTACGGCTTAGGTGGATTTCTTTAGTCAGTCTATAACTCAGGCTTTTCTTTATAGGACTCCCACACAAGTAAGTAGCTAGCTAGCTGCTATTGCCAAAGCCAAAAACACTCCTACATTCGAAAAGGCGAACCGCGCGGACCCGACTTCTTCCTTTTATGCTGAAACTAGGGCTCCCTCTGGGTAATTCTACCTATCCGTTTGGACCACGTACCTAGATCAAGTCAATCATTTCAATCTAAGTTGTCCTCACCTACAGCAAAAACAGAAGAAAGCAACAAGTTCTCCGTTTCCTGTTCCCAAAGGGTGTGAATGGAATCAATAATTTTATATATATATATATATAAAGTTGAAGTAAGTTGTATGCATTCGGTGCCCTCAAGTAGGTACGACTATGGATCATTCTATTCCTTTCCTTTAAGTAGTCCTAAAAAGCAAAACGTAATGGTAGAGGATGAAGGAAACAAAGAATGAAGTCTGCACCTTTGACTACTGATGAACCGCCATTTCGTTCTTTTCTTCTTTGTTCGGCTTTCACAAGCAAGATACCTTGAAGCAGGTGACAGTCTATAGCCCAGGAGAGTACCATTGCTGACATGATACAATTGGCCTTCCCCTTCAGATTTATTTAGAACTTCAAGCGTTCAAGGCAAGGTTGTGCAATCTCTCGTACCTGCGAGAAAAGGGCTTATTTACTACTTTTTATCGATCAATGGTCCACCAGTCCCATCCAATGAGTGGTATCTGAGTATCATAGTATCATAAGAAAGTTCATTTGTACACCCGCTTATCTTTCTATAGAAACTTATCTCTAAATGATTTTTAGATAGGATGTTTCTGGAATTACCCCTTCTACGTAGAATATGATAGTGTCAACGTCCTTCATTATAGTACCGAAGATGCTCGTAGGCTGGTCAATGGAAAGGATGGCTTTTATTCAAAGAGATGGAGATCCTGGTTTAGCAGCGGTTGCCCGTCCTTGGGTTTATGTCAAGCTTTTCGTATTAAGCACTGGGAGCAGAGAAATCCTAGGGTTGCTTTGTCTTCCTCTTCTGTTCTTAAATATAACTGAAAAGCATCATGTTTCTTTAGTTGCCTCAAAGCTCAGGATCTCCCCATGTTTCTTCTGGAGATGTGTCAGTGGCTTTGCAATGATGCCGAAATGGCGAACGAAGCGCCTGTAATAGCCGGCCAAACCTAAGAAGCTACGGACTTCTTTGACTGATTGTAGAGAAGACCAGTTGGCAATGTTCTTAATTTTGTGGGTTTCAGTGGCAACCCCATGCTGGCTGATAGTATGGCCCAAATAGGATAACTGGCGTTGAGCGAAAGAGCACTTTGAGCGTTTGACTTGCCATTGATCCCTTCTTAACAACTCAAGCACTGATTGCAAGTGGATTGTGTGATCTTCAAGAGAGGCGATGTAGACTAAAATGTCGTCAAATAACACCAGGGCGCATTTGCCCAGAAGGGGTTTGTTTGAGAGTGGCGTTCATGGCTCCCAAGAAGGTGGCTGGTGCTCCTACAAGGCCGAAGGACATGACCTTGTACTCGTAGTGCCCTTCCAGAGTCTGGAAGGCTGTTTTGAATTCATCGCCAGCTGCCATACGAATCTGGTGATAACCAGCTCTGAGATCAGGTTTAGAAAACCATGAGGCACCATACATCCAGGAGTTCTTCGACTATGGGCACTGGATACTTGCTGACGACAGTCATCGCATTTAGACAGCGATAATAAATACATAAACGCCAGGAGAAAAAAAATAAGATTTTTGGTCATAGAACCCCTGGTACCAATGTTTATAGAACTGTCCAGAATTGATAAAGAGAAGCAGCTTTGAAGTCATGGAGAACAAAAATAGGACCCTGGCTCGAGCCCATCTAGTGATTAAAGGTAAAGTGCTTTGGTACATTGGTGCAGGGGAATGCGTACCTACGCCTTTTAACTACCTTGGGGAGAGCGGACTCGCTGATGACCCTCCTTGGGAAACAAATGAAGTGGGTGGATTGGAGTTCGTCTCCGCCAATTAGAGATACGGTGCTGACCCAAGCTGAGTGAGTGAAGGCTCCGGCTTGACCTACTAGCTGTTTGCTATCAATAAATAACTAGCTAACAATATGGTATGCTTACTCTCCGAGCACTAAAGCTATCAAGAAGTGATGCAACAAAGGTTGTTGAAGGTAAAAACCGTCAAACAGAGAAATCTTAATCGTCAGAACAACGCTGAACCTAACTTGTACAAGAGTTGGTAAGAAAGTGCAAACGTTGAGTAAGAAATCGCCATAGGGCAGCACAAACAGAAAGAAAGGCTTCTGCCAATCGAAATAGGAATGTGAAATCCCAGTAAAAGGGTGTTCAGTCGAAGATAGGAGGATTCCTTTGATCCATACCGTCATCTGACGGACTTCCTGCTAACTTCGTCAATTGCTCTTTATCGCTTAATAGATGGGAAATTTCATGAGATAGATGAAAAAATGAATATCAATCGAGAAAATGCTTAAATAGACACAATTCGTAATAGATACAATTCGTAAGGAAGAAGTGATCAAAAGTACGAGGTCGGCATAGGAGATATGATGTGTCGGAGGCAGAAGGCACGGAGAAGTCAAGATCTTCCAAGATAAACCCATTCCGATGCCTATAAAATCAGGTGCACCGCGTCTATACTACAAAAGTGTGATAGGTTTCTTCATATTTCTTCTGCCGACATCGCTTTCTTATTCCTAACACAATTGTTTAGCTAAGTTTGCTAACGAATCAGGGAGAATCAACAACGAACACCGCATTTTGAAAAGGAGACGTGATTTATTCCTACCGTCCTGAACACGTCTAGAAACAGCAACCTCATACATAATACCATTTCGCAAATAAGTATCCACTTTCAAGTCGGGGTGATACTTACTAAGATGTTGGGTCATCAGAATACCATCGAATCGACTCATGTTATGAAAGTAAATAATTAGTGACTTTCTTTGTTTGCTTACAACAGAAAGTATTCCATTTATGAATGCTTGGAGTACACAATCACTTTGATCATAAAATGGTGGGTGCATATTTATGTATTCATGGGAACTATAATGATTAATATAAATCTTTGATAGTTTCTTGTCTGAATTGACAGTCATAAAGGCGGCTGCATAAGCGTGGTGGCAGGGAAGATTTTGGATTCTATTATCTCCGCGGGAACATAGTTCCGATCCAACAAGGGAATGGTTTCAATGTCACCTACAAGGAATACTGATGGTTTAGGAGGTTGCCCTTTATAATCAGGGTCTGCTTCCAGTTCCTTAAGGTATTTATCAATTTTTAGCTTATTCTTATTTGGAAGTTTGGTAATGTATGATGGGAATCTGGAATTATTTTTACATATAGGTTCTTCCACATGATTTTCCATATCACTTTGTGAAAAAAAGAGATCTCATTAATGCTTCTCAAAATAGTTATAGCAATCCCTCGCCATCTGAGCCAGAACGAATCCCAGTCAAATCTCTAAATGCTTTTGGCATTCTTTTCTCTCGCATTTCCCTAATTCTTTTATTAATATGGGAATGGGAGCAAATGAGGAGGCATCGAGTCAAAGAAATGAATTGCTCTTTGCTAGTGGAAATGGGGTTCTTGTCGTCAACGAAGTAACTGCTCTATTTGGAGAGTGGAGCCAGCCTCAAAGCCGCCTTGGTTCTATAGTAATCTCTCAGCGTTTGAGTTGACTAATCCGATGGTACTTGAAGAAGAGTGAAACGACGAGATTTCCTTATAGGAGGAGAAAGGGATTCCTGTTGCTTTTGGGTGGGTCCAATCAAGGTACGAAAAAACTCTTTTCCCACGGCTCACTAATACGATCCTATCTTACCATTCTTCTATCCTTCTTCATCACGGGACAGAAGCATAACGTTGATCTATGGACGAAGGAAGGTATCAGAAAATTCATTATGACCTAGACCTAAACCAGGCTGATATTGAACAGAGGAGGAGTTCTTGTTACTACTTCTCGCTGGCACCAAAAGAAGTTTCGCCTGATTCAGACCTTTTGTGGTGGTCTGCCGAGGACAGCACCTAAAAACAACCCTTGTGCCATGGAATATTCCCTTTTACGATTGGAGAACCTGGCTTTGATGACATTCCTGAGGAAGGTATTTCCCCTACTAGGCTCGTTGCTTCGCTTATTAAAGATCAGAGAAGCGAATGCCTCTCGTAATTGATTGAAAAGTGCTCGCCTCTAGTTTCGGCAGATGCTTGCCATGTACCATCCGTGGAGGAAGTAGTGGGTTATTGGAAGTATAGGATTATTTCTCAAGTGTCACCAAGGATACACCCCGCTTACTAAATAGGCTTGTGGATGCGGCATCTGGCTCTATGCGATGAAAGCAATGGGAAATGAGATTCTGGGTTTGATTACTGGTACAAACAAGTTCAAAGCTAGCGAGAGCATAAAGAACTGTAGATTCCATTCAACTGCTAGGTCAAGCCCTTACCCATAACACTTATTCAAAATGGGCTATCCGAAAGAGGAGATAAATAATTCCACTATCAATATGGGTAGGCTGCTATATCTAGAAAGAGAAGATGAAAGGTTTTGGATTATTAGCAAAGGTACTTATCTTATTACTCAGCTAGGCACTTACAAACCCATTTATTTACAAGTTCCACATGGGTCTGGTCAGGAAGACTCGGAATCATTCTCACAGCCACCCCACACGGGAGCGGCTTCTCCGCCGATCGATCATCACTTGCATACAAAAAAAAGCCCCTTTTCCAATGGAAACCTAGGGAAATACTGTTGCTCAATTCATTCGATTTCGAAATAGCGTATAAAGTGATTCTTGCAATTTCACTGCAGGCAGCGTAGCAATTCTCGCGGGAATCTCGGTCTTGTTTGGGCCGATTCCTTAACGAGAGCCTAGTCGAAAGCACCCATAAAAAGAGTAAATCGTTTTCGGTATGGGTACGCTGGCCCCTACGAGGGGCGGTAAGCAAGGTAGAGACCAGAGAGCAGGACCGCGAAGGGTCTTCCCATCTCTTCTTGTTATTGTCTTTGTCCGAGATGCTCGATTCACCAAATGATAAGTCAAATCAAGATTGTGTGAAGTAAAGATCTTTTTCTTGAAAGCGGATTTCTCCCTTCAAAATATCATCCATCTAATTTGTTAAAGTATGGAATTCTCACCCAGAGCTGCGGAACTCATGACTCTATTAGAAAGTAGAATGACCAAATTTTACACAAATTTTCAAGTGGATGAGATCGGTCGAGCGGTCTCAGTTGGAGATGGGATTGCACGTGTTTATGGATTGAACGAGATTCAAGCAGGAGAAATAGTGGAATTTGCCAGCGGTGTGAAAGGAATCGCCTTAAATCTTGAGAATGAGAATGTAGGTATTGTTGTCTTTGGTAGTGATACCGCTATTAAAGGAGATCTTGTCAAGCGCACTGGATCTATTGTGGATGTTCCTGCGGGAAAGGCCATGTTAGGCCGTGTGGTCGACGCCTTGGGAGTACCTATTGATGGAAAAGGGGCTCTAAGCGATCACGAACGAAGACGTCTCGAAGTGAAAGCCCTGGGGATTATTGAACGTAAATTTGTGCACGAACCCATGCAAACAGGCTTAAAAGCAGTGGATAGCCTGGTTCCTATAGGCCGTGGTCAACGAGAACTTATAATCGGGGACAGACAAACTGGAAAAACTGCAATAGCTATCGATACTATATTAAACCAAAAGCAAATGAACTCAAGGGGCACAAATGAGAGTGAGACATTGTATTGTGTCTATGTTGCGATTGGACAAAAACGCTCGACTGTGGCATAATTAGTTCAAATTCTTTCAGAAGCGAATGCTTTGGAATATTCCATTCTTGTAGCAGCCACCGCTTCGGATCCTGCTCCTCTGCAATTTCTGGCCCCATATTCAGGGTGTGCCATGGGTGAATATTTTCGTGATAATGGAATGCATGCATTAATTATATATGATGATCTAAGTAAACAGGCGGTGGCATATCAACAAATGTCATTATTGTTACGCCGACCACCAGGCCGTGAGGCTTTCCCAGGGGATGTTTTCTATTTACATTCCCGTTTCTTAGAAAGAGCCGCTAAATGATCGGACCAGACAGGTGCAGGTAGCTCAACTGCGTTACCCGTGATTGAAACACAAGCTGGAGACGTATCGGCCTATATCCCCACCAATGTGATCTCCATTACAGATGGACAAATCTGTTTGGAAACAGTGCTCTTTTATCACGGAATTAGACAAGCTATTAACGTTGGCTTATCCGTCAGTCGCGTCGGGTCTGCCGCTCAGTTGAAAGCTATGAAACAAGTCTGCGGTAGTTCAAAACTGGAATTGGCACAATATCGTGAAGTGGCCGCCTTCGCTCAATTTGGGTCAGACCTTGATGCTGCGACTCAGGCATTACTCAATAGAGGTGCAAGGCTTACAGAAGTGCCCAAACAACCACAATATGAACCCCTTCCAATTGAAAAACAAATTGTTGTGATTTATGCTGCTGTCAACGGCTTCTGTGATCGAATGCCACTAGACAGAATTTCTCAATATGAAAAAGCCCCATTCTAAGTACTATTAATCCTGAATTACAAAAATCCTTCTTAGAAAAAGGTGGCTTAACTAACGAAAGAAAGATGGAACCAGATGCTTCTTTAAAAGAAAGCACTTTGCCTTACCTGTGAATTAATAAAAAAGGTTGCCCCTTACTCGCAAATGTAGGAAGAAGGCTTTTCTCGCCAACTGAACCCCAATAGGCTGTTTTGGACTTTTTGCACATAATTATTAAAGATAGATTTTCGTGCCATGCATAAACCAAGCTGCTGAGAGTCTACCCCAGCCACAAGGGGGAGCTGCTCCAGTAGTTCAGGATACCCCACCCAGCCCCACAAGGGTTGACGGACCCCCTACCTATACCTATACCTGATGATTACCTATCCCTGATGATTTTCAATCCACAGCTTATTTTCTTTAATATGTGACAAGCCTGGCAAATTGTGATAATATGTATCAAATTAGTGGTCCGCATAACCCAATATTTGAAAATTATGGAGGTGCAGGCCCAAGTACTTCGAATCATCAACAAGAAATCCAAGAAAGAACAACGAAGGAAAAACGTGACAAGAAAAGTGTTTTCTCGACTCGAGATGTTAGAAGGTGCTAAATCAATAGGTGCCGGAGCTGCTACAATTGCTTTAGCCGGAGCTGCTGTCGGTATTGGAAACGTCCTCAGTTCTGTAACGCCCACGATGCGGCTATATCTCCCACGTGTCGAGGCACGACTTAGAGGCATAACCGCATAGTGGTTTTGTCGCAAGAAGGGTCATCTTCACACAATCCCATGTAATGAACAAGAATGGGGTAAAGAGTTGGCTTACAATCGCCACTTCACACAATACATAAAAATAATTCAATACATCATCCAAAATACAATCATATAGACCGACTACGGTCAAAATCCAGATGAAAATAAGACAACCCCAAATGCTAGATCCCCGATCGTCCCAACTGGGCTCCACTACTGATCATCAGGAAAAGACACATAATAACGACCATGTTCCTCGTCGAACTCCCACTTGAGATCGACGCCATCATCTGCACTGGCATCGTCGACACCTGCAACTGTTTTGGAAGTATCTGTGAGTCACGGGGACTCAGCAATCTCACACCCGCGAGATCAAGACTATTTAAGCTTATAGGACAAGGAGGTGCAAAGAGGTGGAGCTGCAGCGGCAAAAGCATATATGGTGGCTAACTTGCGCAAATGAGAGCGAGAAGAGAAGCAACGGAACGGACGTCATCTAGCGATGATCAAGAAGTGATCCTGAACACCTACTTACGTCATCCATAACACAGACTGTGTTCACTTCCCGGACTCCGCCGAGAAGAGACCATCACGGCTACACACGCACTTGGTGTATTTTAATTGGGTCAAGTGACAAGTTATCTACAACCGGACATTAACAAATTCCCATCTGCCTCATAACCGCGGGCACGGCTTTCGAAAGATAATACCCTGCAGGGGTGTCCCAACTTAGCCCATCATAAGCTCTCACGGTCAACGAAGGATAAACCTTCACCCGGAAAGACCCGATCAGTCTCGGAATCCCGGTTTACAAGACATCTCGACAATGGTAAAACAAGACCAGCAAAGCCACCCGAATGTGCCGACAAATCCCGATAGGAGCTGCACATATCTCGTTCTCAGGGCACACCAGATGAGACATCCTACGAGTAAAACCAGACCTCGAGTTTCCAGGAGGGGGCCCCGCAGTCTGCTCAGTTCGGACCAACACTCGAAGGAGCACTGGCCCGGGGGGGTTAAAATAAGATGACCCTCGGGCTCGCGAAAACCCGGGGGAAAAGGTTTAGGTAGCAAATGGTAAAACCAAGGTTGGGCCTTGCTGGAGGAGTTTTATTCAAGGCGAACTGTCAAGGGGGTCCCATAAATCACCCGACCGCGTAAGGAACGCAAACTCAAGGAACATAATCCCGGCATAACAGTAACTAGGGCGGCAAGAGTGGAACAAAACACCTGGCATAAGGCCGAGCCTTCCACCCTTTACCAAAATATATAGATGCATTAATTAAATAAGAGATATTGTGATATCCCAACATATCCATGTTCCGACATGGAACAAACTTCAACTTCACCTGCAACTAGCAACGCTATAAGAGGGGCTGAGCAAACGCGGTAACATAGCCACACAACGGTTTGCTAGGAGAGGATGGTTAGAGGCTGACATGGCTAAAAATAGGAGACATGATATAGCAAGTGATAGGTAGCGAGCATGGCAATAGAGCGAACAACTAGCATAGCAAAGATAGAAGTGATTTCGAGGGGTGGTCATCTTGCCTGCAAGATTCTCAGAGTTGTCGAAAGCTTGATCCTCGTAAGCGTACTCGACAGGTTCCTCGTTCACAAACTCGTCTCCCGGCTCTACCAAAGACAAGAACATAAACAAACGGAACCACAATCAACAACGAGAAATGCGCAAGCAACATGATACAAGACATGTATGATATGCAAGATATGATATGCGATGCATATGCGTGCTCCGGAAGGAAAATGATGAACATGGCAGTAACTTGGCAAACCAAGTATGCCACTGGAAAGATGAGATGATTTCGGTCGAAATCGATATAAAGATCACCGGAATCGGATGCACGGTTTGCAAATGGCAAGCAAAACAAGAACGACACTAATCTGCGATAAACAGCAAGATATCACTTAAAATGCAACAAACAACAATGCTACAGCACCCCAACATAGCAACAAAGCACATGGCAGTAATCTACAGGAGATGCTTGACAAAAGATGAACACTGAGCTACTGCTAGTTCACAACATATCAAGCTCAAACAAGCATGGCAAAAGTGCAAAAGATTACAGGTTCACAGACTTAGTGAAAAACTGGACATGACAGTAAACAGCATCAGGTAGCAATGTTCAGAGCACGAAATCAACATGCTACAGGAACTCAACATAGCAAAATAAGGCATGGTAGTGTTCTACTAAATGCACATGACAAAAGTCCCTTAATGACCATAAGCCAAAAAGGACCAGAAGATATGATGGCAAGCATGTAAACATAGCAAGTTTCGTTATCAGGTTTCAGACAACAGAAAAACAGAGCATGGCAGAAATATTAATATGTAGGCCTCTTTGTGAGCTTGATGCACTCACTACAGAGCAATTCATGACAAACCAAGCATACCTACCGCAAGATGGTATGTTTATGAAGCTATTCATGGCAAGAACAATTGCATAGCATGTATGGATAAACTACAATAAGTTTGGCAAAAATGCATGTCATGTTAAGAATCTGCCAGAAATATTTTATAGCAAACGTAGAGAAAGATTGAGTCATGCTATGGCACTCTAAAATTCCAAACAATTGCAGAAATGGACCAACTACAACTATAGCTTCAAAACATCCTTACTGAACATCTCCAAAATATGCATGGATATCTCTGTAGCATCAAGTTTACATGGCAACAAAATTACAGCAGACAAAGACTTGGAGAAATCACTAAGTCCCTGAAATCAGAAATATTACGGGGCCTGCTTTGCATGCTTGTGCTAGTCACCACAGAGATCACAAAAATACATGGACTATACCACTGGAAAGATGGCATGGCATACATCAAAACACATGTAGAGCTCATGCCCAAAAGATGCACAGAATAAATGATACAAAAATGACAAATCTCCAAGTTCTGATAAGAACCAGAGATTAACAGCAACTAGCCCTCTTACAACGATGATTTGGGCATCAAGATGACCTCTAATGAGTATGGCGCAATTGAACACAATGAAGAGCATCACGAGACGAACAATTTGACATATTACACGCGCAAATCGGAGCTACATGCACAAAGTTATCGCATCGGGAACAGGGCAAGATACTGAGGAAATCTCAAGACTTGGGAAAAAAACGGGCGCGAGGGAAGTCAACGGGTCTCACCAGATCGGATCGAACCCGAGCTCCTCGAGCTGCCGACGGCGACGACGAGGCAGGGGCCGGCGGGCCTGGCCGGAGGAGGAGAAGGGCGAGGCGGTGGCGCCGGTCGCCGGGGGAGGGGCGCCGGCCGGAGGCGGCGCCGGAGCGCGGCGGCGGCGGGACCGCGTCGGGCGGCGGCTGGGCCGGCCGGCGGCGATGGCGGCGGCGGCGGGGCCGGTGGCGGCGGCGACGGCCGGTGGCGGCGGCGGCGGGGGCAGGCGCGGGGCGCGGGGGCCGGGAGCGGGCCGGCGGGCCTCGGCGGCGGCGCGGGTGACGTGGCGCGCTCCGGTTGGCCGGGCGCGCGGCGGACGATGTCCGGCGCGGGCGGACGCGTCCGGTGGCGCGGTGGGAAAATTTCTAGGGTTCGTCTGCAGTTGCGTTTTTCGGGATGCCCACTTATAAATAGGTAGAGGGAGCTAGGAGGCTCCAAATGAGGTGCGGTTTTCGCCCACACGATCGTGATCGAACGACCTAGAGCATGGAAGAGAGTTTGGTGGGTTTTGGGCTGGTTTTAGTGGGGGTTTTTGCTGGATACTCAAATGGGCTTTGCGGATGCCCGGTTAACCGTTGGAGTACCAAACGGCCTCCGAATGGAACGAAACTTGACCGGTAGTCTCCGGGTGGTATATTAAGACGACTTGACAAGCCTCGGTCCATTCCGAGAAAGTTTGATACACGCACACGAAAGAAAATAAGAGGGGTGCACCGGAGGAGATAGGAGCGCCGGATTGGAAAACGGACAACGGGGAAAATACTCGGATGCATGAGACGAACACGTATGCGAATGCAATGCACATGATGACATGATAAAAAAAATGCATGACATGACAAAATACAAAACGAAAAACAAAACCCGACAACGGAGGGAAAAACATATCACATAGCCGAAAATGGCAAGAGTCGGAGTTACAAATATGGCAAGTTACATGCGGGGTGTTACAACACTCCACCACCACGAGAGGATCTCGTCCCGAGATCTAGGACTAAAAGAACTCCGGATATTCGGAACGGAGATGGTCCTCGCGTTCCCAGGTGGCTTCCCGGTCGGAATGGTGCGACCACTTCATTTTCAGGAATTTGATAGACTTGTTGCGAGTCTTGCGCTCAGCTTCTTCAAGAATAGCAACTGGGTGCTCATGATAAGACAAATATTCTTGGAGGTCAATCTCTTCGAAGTCGATAGTGCGCTCAGGCGTCTTGAAGCACTTGCGGAGCTGTGACACGTGGAACACATCATGCACGTTCGCGAAGTTGGAAGGAAGCTCAAGTTGATAGGCGAGGTCGCCTCTTTTGCCAATGATCTTGAAAGGACCCACGTATCTAGGGGCAAGCTTCCCTTTGATACCGAAGCGACGAGTGCCTTTCATTGGAGAGACGCGGAGGTAGACATGGTCTCTGATCTCGAAAGCCGAATCACGATGCTTACTATCATAGTAGCTCTTCTGGCGCGATTGCGCGGCTTTGAGATTATCACGGATGACTTTACACATTTCTTCAGCTTCAGTGATTAAGTCATTGCCAAGAAGTTGGCGTTCACCAGTCTCTGACCAATTAAGAGGAGTACGGCACTTTCTGCCATAGAGAATCTCGAATGGGGCCTTGCCCGAACTCGCTTGGAAGCTGTTGTTGTAGGAGAATTCAGCATATGGAAGACAATCTTCCCATTTTATGCCAAAGGAAATGACACAAGCCCTGAGCATATCTTCAAGAATTTGATTGACTCGCTCGACTTGGCGACTAGTTTGAGGATGGAAAGCTGTGCTGAAGCGAATATTTGTGCCCATGGCCTTCTGGAAGGAGTCCCAGAACTTAGAGGTGAAGATGCTTCCACGATCTGAAGAAATCAATTGTGGAATGCCGTGCAAGGAGACAATTCTGGAGGTGTAGAGCTCTGCCAGCTGAGCTGCTGTGATGGATTCTTTGATTGGAAGGAAATGAGCCACTTTAGAAAGCTTGTCGATGACAACGAAGATAGCATCATTTCCGCGCTTAGACTTTGGAAAACCAGTCACGAAGTCCATTTCGATATGATCAAACTTCCATTCTGGGATAGCAAGAGGTTGGAGGAGACCAGCTGGTCGTTGGTGTTCTGCTTTAACTCTTCGGCAGACATCACATTCATTCACGAATTGAGCAATTTCTCGCTTCATTCGAGTCCACCAATACGACTGCTTGAGGTCATGATACATCTTCGTACTTCCAGGATGAATGGAAAGGAGAGAATTGTGCGCTTCGTTCATTATGACTTTCCTTAGATCACCTTTCGGAACCACAATCCGGTCCTCGAAGAACAAAGTGTCTCTGTCATCAATGCGATAGCACTTGTATTTGGAAAGACCCTTGTCGATACCACGTTTCACCTTCTTCACCATGGCATCAAGGAGTTGTGCCTCACGAATTTGATCTTCCAGAGTAGGAGATACTATGAGGTTGGCAAGAACGCCTTGAGGAACAACTTGGAGATTCAGCTTGCGGAAAGCTTCACAAAGATCCGGTTGGAAAGGCTTGATAATTAAGCTGTTGCAATAAGCTTTCCTGCTTAAAGCATCTGCAATGACATTAGCCTTGCTTGGAGTATATTCGATACTCGGATTGTACTCTTGAATCATTTCGACCCATCGAGTCTGCCTGAGGTTGAGGTTGGGCTGAGTGAAGATATACTTGAGACTCTTGTGATCAGTGAAAATGTCCACTTGTCTTCCCAACAAGAGATGTCTCCACGTAACCAATGCATGGACAACCGCCGCCAACTCAAGATCGTGAGTGGGGTAGTTCTTCTCGTTGGGCTTCAACTGCCGAGAGGTATAGGCCACAAATTTCTTCTCTTGCATTAACACAGCACCGAGACCTTGGAGAGAAGCATCACAGAAAACTTCATACGGCTTGGATTCATCAGGAGGAGTCAAGACATGAGCTGTGACTAGTTTCTCTTTGAGAGTGTTGAAAGCAACGTCACACTCAGGAGACCAGACATATTTCACATGCTTCTGTAGGAGGTTGGAAAGAGGCTTTGCAATCTTGGAAAAATTCTCAACGAATCTTCGGCAATAACTTGCAAGACCCAGAAAACTGCGGAGCTGCTAGACATTTTGAGGAGGTTCCCAATCCAGAACTGCGGACACCTTCTCGGGGTTAACAGCGATGCCTTTGGCAGAGATGATGTGACCAAGGAAAAGAACTTCATCGAGCCAAAACTCACATTTGGAGAACTTCGCATAGAATTGATACTCTCTGAGCTTGTCGAGCACCAATCGCAAATGTTTGGCGTGATCCTGCTTGTTCTTGGAGAAGACCAAGATATCATCGAGATACACCAGAACGAATTCATTGGTATAGGGGTTGAAGATGAAATTCATCATCCGAGAGAACACCGGAGGAGCATTGACAAGGCCGAAAGACACGACAGTATATTCATAAGAACCAAAGCTTGTTCTGAATGTTGTCTTGGGAATATCTTCTTCATGAATGCGAATCTGATGATAACCCATACGAAGGTCAAGCTTCGAGAATACTTTAGCCCCTTTGAGTTGCTCAAAAAGCTCATTGATGTTGGGAAGTGGATACTTGTTCTTGATTGTCTTCTTGTTCAATGGACGGTAGTCGACACAAAGTCGGTCCGTGCCATCCTTCTTCTTGACAAAAAGAACACCACAACCCCATGGAGAAGAACTCGGTCTGATCAAACCCAGACGTTCTTGTTCATCGAGCTGCTTCTTCAATTCCTTCAGCTCGTTGGGTCCAAGCTTGTATGGACGCTTGCAAACGGGTACAGTACCGGGCTCTAGTTCGATAACGAACTCAACTGGCCGGTGCGGAGGCATACCCGGAAGCTCTTCTGGAAAGACATCTTGATACTCGCAAACGACTAGAATTTGAGAGATGGCATCCAATTCGCCCTTCTCATTGAGAGAGAAAAACCGAATGGTTTCATCACGAGCGGCAAAAACAATCACATCCTCAGACGAGTGTGTCAATTGAATTTCCCTGGCAGCACAATCAAGTTGAGCCTTGTGCTTAGAAAGCCAGTCCATCCCGAGAATAAGATCAATATCCGAGTCACCAAGAACAATTGGAGAAGACTGGAATCTATAGTCGCCCATCTTGATGGAGACATCGGGAGCAACCAAACTAGACGACAAAAGCTTACCCGGAGAAACAACTTGCATAACTTTGGATAAAATCTCTGTGTCAACATTGTGCTTCGATGCAAATGGGTATGACAAGAAAGAATGCGATGCACCAATATCAAAAAGAATTTTTGCAGGAATATCATTAATTGAGAGATTACCCATTATCACATCAGTAGATTCCTCCGCTTGGGCTGCATTCATCATGTTCACCTTTGCAAACTTTGGGTTAAGCTTGACCACTGCATTGCTGGAAGATCTGACAGGAGGAGGAGGAGGAAGACGCCTCTGGTTGAAGCACTTGTTAGCATAGTGACCTTTCTGCTGACATTTGTTGCAAGTCACCTCTGAGAGTGGACGGTGATAAGGAGCATTGGACTTGGGAGCTTGATTCTGAGACTTGTTCTGATAGCCAGAGTTGGAAGAGTTTGAAGAACCATGGCCACCTTTGTTCTTCTGCTGGTAAGGCTGACGAAACGGAGGAGGAGGAGGCAACCAGAACTTCTGTTGCTTAGCTGTCACAAGTGAGGAAGAAGAAGACTGAACTGCGTCCCTGACTCTTTTCTTAGAGGCCTCACACTTGAGCTGAGCAGCCTCTTGCTTCAGTGCCATATTGTAGAATTGATCAAAGTGAGTAGGCTCAACAAGAACAAGAGCTAACTGCAGATCCTCTTTAAGGCCACCTCTAAAGTGATAGATCATGCTCTTCTCATCAGGAACGTCTTGTTTAGCGAAGCGAGCAAGTTTCTGAAACTGAATGTTGTATTGATACACAGACATGTTTCCTTGCTTGAGATTGCGGAACTCCTCACGCTTGCTCTCGACAACACTTTGTGGAATGTGGTGCGCTTTGAAGTCCCGACAGAAGTCAGTCCAAGTGATCACACGACCTCCTCTGGAATCTTTGTTTTGCTGGAACCAATCAGCAGCTTGGTCCTTGAGCTGGAAAGAAGCGAACTTGACAAAGTCCTCAGGCCTGACATTGCTACATTCAAAATGCTTGTTGATGTCCACGAGCCAATCATCGGCATCCGTGGCCTCGGCACAATAGCTGAAAGACTTGGGCTGATTTGCGAGAAACTGGTTGAGAGTGGCAAAGTGAAACTGATTGTTGCCTTGACCTTGATTGCCTTGATTGCCTTGCCCTTGAGTACGTTCTTGCAAGAGTTGCAGAATCATCTGAGCATTGGCGTTGGTGGCTGCCATGATTGCTTGCCATGCCTCCGGAGGTGGAGGTGGTGGCGGAGGGTTCGCTTGACTCCCTTCATTGCGATCCGGATTCTGACGCGTTGGCGGAGCCATCCTGAAGAGGGTGACATCCGTTAGCATCTTGATAGACAAATAGATAAGTAGAATCAACGGACAGAAATTGCAACATATAGTCTTCACAACAAACATTCGAACGAAGATGAGCGAATGAATTCCGTAGTAAATCATCACACTTCCATAAGTTGAGAAGCCACTTGAAAAAGATATGGAATGAACATATGAATTCGAAGCAACTCGAATACCACAATACAAAATAAAACCAAGTATTGGCTTGCAGAATAAGCCGGAACAAACATATGATAGATATTTCGTCCGAAGTTTTCGTGGTGGGGCCCACACGGGCTCAATCGTACAGCACCATCATGTACAAGGCTGTGCACATGACATACGAAGCGTCCCCGAGTCGGCAAAGCCATGGACTCTTTAAGACACAACGAGACCACTGTAAAATCAACCGTATACAGGCGGACCACTAGACGTCGAACCCCAATCTCATATCATGCGTCTGTCGGAAAGATATCCTAAGGCTACTTGAATTCCCACTTATAAATTCCCGAAACTTTCTGGTTATGCAATCTGGTGTAGGGGATACAGGGGACACAAATATATATCACCCAAACTAGCAATCCCTAGATCTAGCTGTATCCATCCGTCAACACATAACCAAGAAACCTTCGGAAATCGTTTACCTCAACCTTCGAAAAACATCCGTTATACAAGTTATGGCAATACTCCCGAACTCCCGCCCCAGTACTGGGTGGCGTCGAGGTGATCTCACCAACAACTGCATAAAAGAGATTTCGATGTCGGCGAAACCCAGGTATTCCAGAACTGCAACGATAAAATTGTGACGACAACACCTCGGAGCTCAACTCCCCGGGACACTGCCACAACCCCTAAATGACAGGAGGCACCAAGAACAATGTTCTCGTCACAAATCGATCGGAATGATTCCAAGATACCCGCGTGATCCAAAAATTTTTTTTAGTGAAATTTGAGGAGAGAGTAGTCAAAACTTCTACGTCAGGAGACCTCACCAGAGCGACGAAGGGGCTGAGGAGTAAAAAGAATCCTACTCTCCGATATATATAATCCTAAGACTCAAAACATTTTTTATTCTAGACTCAACAACGCCACGATTCGATCAAGCAGGGGGCTCCTAAGTCGGGGATGGCTCTGATTACCAACTTGTAACGCCCACGATGCGGCTATATCTCCCACGTGTCGAGGCACGACTTAGAGGCATAACCGCATAGTGGTTTTGTCGCAAGAAGGGTCATCTTCACACAATCCCATGTAATGAACAAGAATGGGATAAAGAGTTGGCTTACAATCGCCACTTCACACAATACATAAAAATAATTCAATACATCATCCAAAATACAATCATATAGACCGACTACGGTCAAAATCCAGATGAAAATAAGACAACCCCAAATGCTAGATCCCCGATCGTCCCAACTGGGCTCCACTACTGATCATCAGGAAAAGACACATAATAACGACCATGTTCCTCGTCGAACTCCCACTTGAGATCGACGCCATCATCTGCACTGGCATCGTCGACACCTGCAACTGTTTTGGAAGTATCTGTGAGTCACGGGGACTCAGCAATCTCACACCCGCGAGATCAAGACTATTTAAGCTTATAGGACAAGGAGGTGCAAAGAGGTGGAGCTGCAGCGGCAAAAGCATATATGGTGGCTAACTTGCGCAAATGAGAGCGAGAAGAGAAGCAACGGAACGGACGTCATCTAGCGATGATCAAGAAGTGATCCTGAACACCTACTTACGTCATCCATAACACAGACTGTGTTCACTTCCCGGACTCCGCCGAGAAGAGACCATCACGGCTACACACGCACTTGGTGTATTTTAATTGGGTCAAGTGACAAGTTATCTACAACCGGACATTAACAAATTCCCATCTGCCTCATAACCGCGGGCACGGCTTTCGAAAGATAATACCCTGCAGGGGTGTCCCAACTTAGCCCATCATAAGCTCTCACGGTCAACGAAGGATAAACCTTCACCCGGAAAGACCCGATCAGTCTCGGAATCCCGGTTTACAAGACATCTCGACAATGGTAAAACAAGACCAGCAAAGCCACCCGAATGTGCCGACAAATCCCGATAGGAGCTGCACATATCTCGTTCTCAGGGCACACCAGATGAGACATCCTACGAGTAAAACCAGACCTCGAGTTTCCAGGAGGGGGCCCCGCAGTCTGCTCAGTTCGGACCAACACTCGAAGGAGCACTGGCCCGGGGGGGTTAAAATAAGATGACCCTCGGGCTCGCGAAAACCCGGGGGAAAAGGTTTAGGTAGCAAATGGTAAAACCAAGGTTGGGCCTTGCTGGAGGAGTTTTATTCAAGGCGAACTGTCAAGGGGGTCCCATAAATCACCCGACCGCGTAAGGAACGCAAACTCAAGGAACATAATCCCGGCATAACAGTAACTAGGGCGGCAAGAGTGGAACAAAACACCTGGCATAAGGCCGAGCCTTCCACCCTTTACCAAAATATATAGATGCATTAATTAAATAATAGATATTGTGATATCCCAACATATCCATGTTCCGACATGGAACAAACTTCAACTTCACCTGCAACTAGCAACGCTATAAGAGGGGCTGAGCAAACGCGGTAACATAGCCACACAACGGTTTGCTAGGAGAGGATGGTTAGAGGCTGACATGGCTAAAAATAGGAGACATGATATAGCAAGTGATAGGTAGCGAGCATGGCAATAGAGCGAACAACTAGCATAGCAAAGATAGAAGTGATTTCGAGGGGTGGTCATCTTGCCTGCAAGATTCTCAGAGTTGTCGAAAGCTTGATCCTCGTAAGCGTACTCGACAGGTTCCTCGTTCACAAACTCGTCTCCCGGCTCTACCAAAGACAAGAACACAAACAAACGGAACCACAATCAACAACGAGAAATGCGCAAGCAACATGATACAAGACATGTATGATATGCAAGATATGATATGCGATGCATATGCGTGCTCCGGAAGGAAAATGATGAACATGGCAGTAACTTGGCAAACCAAGTATGCCACTGGAAAGATGAGATGATTTCGGTCGAAATCGATATAAAGATCACCGGAATCGGATGCACGGTTTGCAAATGGCAAGCAAAACAAGAACGACACTAATCTGCGATAAACAGCAAGATATCACTTAAAATGCAACAAACAACAATGCTACAGCACCCCAACATAGCAACAAAGCACATGGCAGTAATCTACAGGAGATGCTTGACAAAAGATGAACACTGAGCTACTGCTAGTTCACAACATATCAAGCTCAAACAAGCATGGCAAAAGTGCAAAAAATTACAGGTTCACAGACTTAGTGAAAAACTGGACATGACAGTAAACAGCATCAGGTAGCAATGTTCAGAGCACGAAATCAACATGCTACAGGAACTCAACATAGCAAAATAAGGCATGGTAGTGTTCTACTAAATGCACATGACAAAAGTCCCTTAATGACCATAAGCCAAAAAGGACCAGAAGATATGATGGCAAGCATGTAAACATAGCAAGTTTCGTTATCAGGTTTCAGACAACAGAAAAATAGAGCATGGCAGAAATATTAATATGTAGGCCTCTTTGTGAGCTTGATGCACTCACTACAGAGCAACGCAAAAATGCATGTCATGTTAAGAATCTGCCAGAAATATTTTATAGCAAACGTAGAGAAAGATTGAGTCATGCTATGGCACTCTAAAATTCCAAACAATTGCAGAAATGGATCAACTACAACTATAGCTTCAAAACATCCTTACTGAACATCTCCAAAATATGCATGGATATCTCTGTAGCATCAAGTTTACATGGCAACAAAATTACAGCAGACAAAGACTTGGAGAAATCACTAAGTCCCTGAAATCAGAAATATTACGGGGCCTGCTTTGCATGCTTGTGCTAGTCACCACAGAGATCACAAAAATACATGGACTATACCACTGGAAATATGGCATGGCATACTTCAAAACACATGTAGAGCTCATGCCCAAAAGATGCACAGAATAAATGATACAAAAATGACAAATCTCCAAGTTCTAATAAGAACCAGAGATTAACAGCAACTAGCCCTCTTACAACGAAGATTTGGGCATCAAGATGACCTCTAATGAACATGGTGCAATTGAGCAAAATGAAGAGCATCACGAGGCGAACAATTTAACATATTACACGCGCGAATCGGAGCTACATGCACAAAGTTATCGCATCGGGAACAGGGCAAGATACTGAGGAAATCTCAAGACTTAGGAAAAAACGGGCGCGAGGGAAGTCAACGGGTCTCACCAGATCGGATCGAACCCGAGCTCCTCGAGCTGCCGACGGCGACGGCGAGGCAGGGGCCGGCGGGCCTGGCCGGAGGAGGAGAAGGGCGAGGCGGTGGCGCCGGTCGCCGGGGGAGGGGCGCCGGCCGGAGGCGGCGGCGGAGCGCGGCGGCGGCGGCGGGACCGCGTCGGGCGGCGGCGGAGGCGGCTGGGCCGGCCGGCGGCGATGGCGGCGGCGGCGAGGCCGGTGGCGGCGGCGGCGGGGGCAGGCGCGGGCCGCGGGGGCCGGGAGCGGGCCGGCGGGCCTCGGCGGCGGCGCGGGTGACGTGGCGCGCTCCGGTTGGCCGGGCGCGCGGCGGACAATGTCCGGCGCGGGCGGTGGGAAAATTTCTAGGGTTCGTCTGCAGTTGCGTTTTTCGGGATGCCCACTTATAAATAGATAGAGGGAGCTAGGAGGCTCCAAATGAGGTGCGGTTTTCGCCCACACGATCGTGATCGAACGACCTAGAGCATAGAGCATGGAAGAGAGTTTGGTGGGTTTTGGGCTGGTTTTAGAGGGGTTTTTTGCTGGATACTCAAATGGACTTTGCGGATGCCCGGTTAACCGTTGGAGTACCAAAAGGCCTCCGAATGGAACGAAACTTGACTGGTAGTCTCTGGGTGGTATATTAAGACCACTTGACAAGCCTCGGTCCATTCCGAGAAAGTTTGACACACGCACACAAAAGAAAACAAGAGGGGTGCACCGGAGGAGATAGGAGCGCCGGATTGGAAAACGGACAACGGGGAAAATGCTCGGATGCATGAGACGAACACGTATGCGAATGCAATGCACATGATGACATGATAAAAAAAAGCATGACATGAAAAAATACAAAACAAAAAACAAAACCCGACAACGGAGGGAAAAACATATCACATAGCCGAAAATGGCAAGAGTCGGAGTTACAAATATGGCAAGTTACATGCGGGGTGTTACAAGTTCTTTGATTCATTCCGTGGCGCGAAGTCCATCATTGGCTAAACAATCATTTGGTTATGCCATTTTGGGCTTTGCTCTCACCGAAGCTATTGCATTGTTTTCCCCAATGATGGCCTTTCTGATCTCATTCGTTTTCCGACCGCATAAAAAGTCATGAGATCAAAAAAGAAATGTGAGAATGTAGTTACAGATGTAAAAAAAGTCAATATCTCGTTCTCTTGGTCGATGATGGCCTTTTTATTGATTTTGACGATTGGATCTCTCTATGAATGGAAAAGGGGTGCTTCGGATCGGGAGTAACCGCTTTTGAAAGGGCAGAGGGGAAAAAAGTAAAGTATAAGCGACATATGGCACGAAAAGGAAATCCAATTTCGGTAAGACTTGATCTATCATCTGATTCTGGTTTTTATCAATGGGGGGACTTTTCATAGTTATCATTGTGATAGCTGCTTTAGTAGTAGATCCATCCTTGATCGTGACAGATCAGGTTAGACAAGCACTACTTGAAGTGATTCTGTCACTTTTACAATATGTTTTGATATATGGTGCCACGCTGATTGAAGAAATGGTACCGGCCCTCTGGGGGAAGGACCGATGTGCAACCGTGGGCACTAGGGGGCTTGAAACTCCTTCGCGTTCGGAGGAGGGAACCTCCAAGGCAGGGGTCCTGGTCTCATTCATGAATAGAAATGACTTTGACCTTAACAAACAGCCGCCCGAGCATGAGCAGCTCGAGCAGGAACAGCCGCGCGTAGAGCAACAGCCTCGTCCATCAGTAGATTTCCACTCTACTCCGGCCGAAGCAAATCCATTCCAGCAACAACTTGAGGGCGTGCTCTTCCGAAGAAGTATGGCTAGAACCCTAGCTGAAATCCGAGAAAAATATCCAGCTCCGCCAACAGCTGACGATCCCGACAGTAATGCTAAGGACGCCGTTCTGGGTATGCTCCAATTAAATACCAGTTTGAATGGGACATTACTATTTTATTTAGGATCGCAAAAGCCTTTTCCCGATGGTGTCCTTTCAGATCCTGGGAATCTGCCAGGCTATCAAGATCGAATAGAGCAAATCATGCATAGTAATGCAAAGAATATCATTTGCTTGGAGGATTTGATAGAACTAAAACTTCGTTTGGAGTCGCAGGACTCCAGACAGATAAATGCTATTCTGGAAACATGGAAGGATCGGTATGCTACCAAAAACAGGACTAAAACATTTTAGAGGAATGAATGGTAGCCATCATCATCATTCTCTTTTTCGTTAGAAAGATAAAGGGCTTCATTTGAAGAGTTAGTTGGCCGGCCTACCGGCCCGCAGAGAAAGAGATAGAGGTTGCCTCTCTTCAGGAACTGCGAAACCAAAGGGACGCTTGGAAAGAAGGGAACGTATGGCTCTTATCTGGTTCGAATCCAGTTCGTCCCGGAAAAAAAGACTACACCAAACTACACTAACTATGAGTTTATGAAAGCAAGAACTACTAATTGTAAAAATTACAATCGAAATCCCCCCGGTAGAAAACCAGCTATCCTTTCATATATGCGCTAGGAGATAGTATCCTATCCCCCTCAATCTCAGGAGTCGCTTTCTCTATGCCCGACTTACAAGCTCTTTGCTTATTATTTCTCGGGTGGGATGAAGGTCGAAATGTCTAGTTTGAATTGCTTATGCTTATATAGTTTGAATCGTCTAGCTTCATACCAAGGTTGTTCTACAAAAGAACCAAGTAAGAAAGTAAGCCCGTTCAATTGAAATAACTTCCTCGCTTCGCAGTTCGATACGCACTGAAACTATGGATACGATAGACTCCGGAGGGGTAAAGGGTTACTTTATTTGGGCTGCTAAGTCTTTCTTGTTGATTATGGAAATAAAGAGGACCTTCTTAATCCTTCATGCTCCACATCCGCCTCACTGGACCTATCCATTCGAGCTCTCTCCTCTAATCCCAACTCGACACGGCTGGACGACGACGCCTGTTCACTTATAACGAAATCACACGTTAAGCCCGATGAATTCATCTACAATTTCTGGATTTGTCGGTTTGGCAAGGCAGAACCAGGGCCCTTCCATTAAGGTTATATTATAGTTTTGATAGGAGAGATGCAGACTAGATAGGAATGCAAGAATACTCTGTAAATTGTTTATTAATTGGTTTAGTCTGTGGAAGAGAAGTATCGACCTAGAGGATTGCCCCCCCAGACTGACCTAGTTGTCCTTGACTTGCTTCGGAAACAAAAGACCTAGTACTTGTTTACCTTGACCATGGCTAGTTTCCCGCCGCCTTTCCTTCTATACTTTTCCTATGTGCTATCCCAGGCATCCCTTGTCAAGCTACCTATCCCTACGAAAAAGCAAGCCTACTTACTACGTGTTTTCCTCTATTGGCAAATATGCATATACTGACCTACTCACGTGCATATCTTGCATAAAGCCTTCCCCTAAAAAAACAAACTAGCCCGTATCTTCCTAGTCCTTGTTGCCAGCCCTACTCGACTTTACTCGACTATTTAGAAAAAGCTACTACTTGAATGCATACTTTTACTATTATTTAAAGAAAAAACAAAAACTATTTATGAGTTTATGCCCCACCAACAGAGCAAAAGAACACTCAAATGAGGAACTAGAATATGAAAGTGCCAAATCTCCTACCGAACAAAGAAAGCACTATATCTCATTTTAAAAATCTGGTAAAAATTCTTCAACCTAACTCAACACAACTATATTTCGACTGTATATGTATGTTTGTAACGTGCCACAAAACCATCTTAAGATTAGACAGTTATCAATCAGCAAACGCATTGACCACATGCAAAAAATCAAGACGGATCTCCTTCCTTTTATTCGATGCTTTCCTTTTATAAGTCACTGCTATTCTTCCTTGACCCTTCTTACCTTTGCTAGATTTTGCATTCCCCTCATTACTATTCGGCTCAGTATTATCTTCACCTTGGAATTGCTTCCACCAGAAGTAGAAGACAAGTACCGTAGATGTCATAATTTCGTATATAGCAAATTCAGGTAGCAAGTAATGGAACTGTAGCATGCAAAGGGACTGTACCATGGAAATTGAGAAGAAATCTCCATCAAGTTTTTCCATTTTATGCCATATGAATAAGAGATTCCTTTTCGTTAGAAAGCTCGCGTAGAAGTTTGCTATCAAAGACCTCGGTATTATTTTCATCCGCGGTTTCCCACTTCTCTGTCTCTGGGTGACTACCTCTACCAGAGGTTATGCGCCAGCTTGGGAAAGCCTTAAGTTATATCTTAATCTGTCTTGCAAGGTAGATTGGATCATGTCCGCGATAGAAGTTGCGGAGGAATGAAACGACGATTTCGGTATAGGAAGAGAAAGGGATTGTGCTTTCGACCGTGGCGAGATAGGATAGACTTGGGATTCTTTCTTGGCCCTTGATTGCCAACACTCTGGGGCTGAATTAATTAATGAAACTAATAGGAAGGATTGGGATGATGAACTGGATCAGTTCTTTCTTTCGCTGACTGACCAAGGTAATTAATTCCTTCCATTGGCCAGGCGGGTAAGCAAGGAGATGACGTTCTCATTAAAAAATGAAATATGCCATGCCGAATTCAAAAACAACTCCTTAAACTCCGTCGTTTACCGACATCCTCTCGGCTATCATACGTCCTCCGCTTATCTCTCTTAGGCATAGGCATCTCAACACATTCCTCCTTCCGAGTTGCTTGTCCGAACTTGGCTCTTTAGTAAAACGAAGGAGCTGCTAAGCTATTATTAGGTATCAATTTAGGAGCCTTTTGTCATTTCCAACTACATTATTGTGAGCATTCGGAACCCGTTCCTACGCGGTCATCAAATTGGCTGGCTTTGGACCCTCGATCGCAGCAATGAACTCAGCGTCCCACTTAACTTACTTTTGGTACTTTTGAATCTTGTCCCATCCCATAGCTTCACAAGTGAATCTACCTATGGATCCATAAAGTTGATCATTACTTTTCAAATTCTTATTTCATGTGTCCACGATAGCGCTTATCTATCTCCTGGTCTGATTCATCTTTGGAATGTAACCGGACATATTACATGGCGAAAAAACAGTGATTTCATCGATTCCAGATTGCCCAGTGTCTCCCTTTCCCTCTTTCCTTTCACTTTCCTCGCATAACGAAAGCATGATTTACCCGAGCCGAGTATCTTGTTAGAGTAGTAGATTCCGCGCTCGAGATGATGTGTGTGACCGGGCAGGAGATTCTTTACTCCAAAGCCGTTGCGCAGGTTTGTGTGTGACAACTATGTCGATCAGTTTTTAAAGACGCCCAGAAACTATGTCTACAGATTCCGACAGAGAGTACAAGTGGTGCCATCGGAGGAAGCTGACAACCTCAGAACAAGAATGGAAAAAGGATTGATTGCTCGACGAAGTAGTACCAACATGATATATTAATCACTAGGTTACGGTAATATGTGCTTGTCTCTGAAAAGAAGGATAAAAGGATAGATTAGCAAAGCAATCACTCCCAACGGCAGATGAAAACGATACTGACACATCTACTAAATCATCTTAACAACCTTGAAGATACAGGATTATATAATAAACTCATTTAGTTGATAGATCATTATTGGATTCTTTTTATTGTGACCAAGATCCATGAAATAGCTCTCTTTATACTACATTATAACTAGCGGATACTTCCCATTCTTATGTCTTCTTTCCTTATTACGACTCCTGTGCTTAGATAAAATACGACGTTTGAGTTTGGACATAGCCAATTGCTACTTACGGTGCTAGGCCTTTTCAAGCAATGGAAGGCAGACTTGAATGCCAATCAGACATGGCCAGAAGCTTAGATAATATCACTAGTTTCTCTTGTTTATCACTTAATAAATAGTCTTATTTGTCCCAGGGAGCGAGGAGAGAAGATGACAGGTTGAGTAGAGAAAGGTGAGTCATTGTCCCAACGTAGTAGTATTTTTGTTTTGTTTTCAGCTGATCTATATCAAAATAATAGAATAAATAAAGGCAAAGGATTTGGTTCAGTTGTCAAGTACATATTTCCTTTACCCAGAGTTGGGAACTCTGAATAGTTGTTTGAATACCGACTGCCTTCCTTGCGCTTCAATTCCTCTTATCCAATCCAACTTCCCCTGGGAGCCAAGCAGAAAAGCAAGTCCTCTAGTTATGGATGCAGTACTCACCTCACTAAACTTAGGAAGAACTAATTCAAGTAGAATTACAAATAGCGAGAAGTGGATGAAAAAGGGATCGAGCCTAGCTCAAAAATAGCTGCTCCTTCCCTCTTTCTTGCTTGCTTTACTCGGTATTCAGTGAAAGATTAGGCTTGGTAATTACAGTTACCAATGGTAAGGATTGGCACGTGAACTTTCTTTTTTATCGAGCCTGAAAAAGCAATGGGTGGGTTGGCTGTGAAAGGAGAGTAGAGTTTTTTTAGTTTAGTATGAAAAGTACTGGGTGAGGCTCCTCACATCCATAACATATTATCTGTACTCTTTTTCAAGCATGCCTCTTTTTAATGACTCTCCTTTTCAACTTAATTGTGGCATTTCATTCTGTTATCGACTAATGGTTGACACTAGAGAAGCATTGAAGGCTCCTTCCATAGATTCCAAAGCCCTGTTTGCTATTATCAGAATATTCTGACTCCCTTGTTGTCTTATTGATCTGATCAACCGCAATAACAACATTGCCATTCGGGGTTACGCGAGTCGGAGTATTAAATAAATGGAATATTCCAGCAGGAGCAACTGAACCATCTTCTCATTGTCCTTCCATTCTTCTGACCAATAAAATAGCTCTTGGTCATAAGAATCCAGCTGGAGTTCGAAATCGGAGATAAGAACTGAATCGATTTCAGGCACTTCCCTCAAGCCGAAACCGGAACAGGAAACTTGTAACTTCTAGCCGAGAAGGATAAGAGAGGTTTGTCTTGCTTTGTCTTATAGTGATTGTGTGCCAGGGGTCAGCGAAGAGACGGGACGCTATTGTCCCGGACTACTTGGACTAGTCTACTAGGACTCGGGGGAAGAGACTTGTTTGTGATAGGACGAGAGATCAAGTACAGTGTTCGCTTCAAACTAGGCAACCTCTTCGTTATAAGACTGAGAATAGTATATGCCCCGTCTCACCACTAGCTAGGGCCACTAGCATTAGGAAACTAAGGAAGAGTCGTATGGCTAAGGAATTCAGGGCTGATAGAGCTCTTGGGAAGAAGTCAGTATCCAGCTTTCTTTCATTGATATCACAGTAACAAGCGAGGAAAGGACAGTCTTTCAAGAGAAGATAGGTCTGTTTTTCATTAAGGAATTGTGGCGAGTATTGCTTGTTTCCCAGATCCGATATCAGGACCTGTCGATAGATGGGATGGACCCACCCGTTTGACTCTTATGAATTGATAGTTAGATACTGTTGCTAAAGGAAAGTAAAGATAGTGGTTTGTGTTGCAAAAATCTAGTTCAAGGTCAGGCTCCGTCAAACAGAGTCGTCAAGAACGAAAAGCTGAAAGAATGATGTGTCAAACAGTGATTGCGCACAGAGGTTAGTTAAGTATAGGAACTATTGTCCCTAACGAGAAGTATGCTGCTGTCCCAATAAAAGGATAGTTGGACGGTATCGATTGAGGGAATAGGGATAGGTGGTTAAACGTGATGCTGCACCTAACTATATAGAACGGTGATCCATGAAGAGAAGTCGGCCAGCTATTAAGTTAGAGAAGTCATCAACCTATTACTAGTGTCAGTTCTGTTAAGAGAAGTCATCAACCTATTACTAGTGTCAGTTCTATTCTTCCTCTCTACCAATTGAAAGTAAGTATTGATTTCGTCTAATAGGGACAAAGCAAAGTAGGGTGGTCAAGTACAGTATGCCTGGAGTTCGTAGTGCCCACTAGATATCATTGGCAAGTTATAGAAGTCTTTCTCTCTTCTGAGATATCATTGGTCAGTGCAGCGAGGGGCAACCATCATTTCTATTGCTCTGTAAAGAAAAGATAGGACAAGGGTCTTGCTCCACCCAATGGAGATAAGGCACGGGGATCCGTTAAGGGCGTATTGAATCGATAAGAAGCACTTGAATTCTAGTGGGCCCGGCTACCCAACACTAGCCCCGGATCATTTATGTATTATCAATTGATAGTAGGGGCAGGCAGGGGAAACTCTTAATATCAGTTAAGTAAACTACTGATTGTATTGTGGGCTGGGATCCTACTTCTATAGCGAAGTAAAGAAGTGTGGAATGCGCTATTTCGAAGTAAAGAAGTGTGGCTTGATAGATAAGTTGCACAAACCTTTGAGCTCGATACGATATAGTCTAGCGATTAGTTCATAGACGGGAAGCTCCATTCTCCCATTGTTCAGGACTCTCATTGTTCTGTTCAGAAAGTAGTCGGCATCTTCCTTTATTCAATTAGCAAGGCAGTGCTGGTTGATTTCATCATTTCTAGGTATACCCTCTCCCTTTTCTACGAAGGTTTGCTGCTCCACCTGCACCAGTGAATTATTCTATTCTTCTCCTTTGGTTCAGTCTGTGGGGAAATCAGAATTCACCATTGAATCCTGTGGATCAGCTCCCTTACATAATAATATTTCACAGTATCAGCTACGAGGGGAAAATCTGAAAGACAGAGGATAGAGAGTGAGAGAAAGAGTGTGGGACTTGCGCCGCTCTCCATTTCGAGGGGATTTTGACGATTCTGGGGTGATTGAACTATTTCTTTACCTATTCAATTTCTAACGAATCAAGATATCCTCTTGTTCCGGTATAAATAGTAGCTATCTGCTCTTCCACTGGGAGAGGATTTTCCTGGGATTGTTTAAGCAATTCCCTTAATCGTCGACCCCTTGCCAATTGATTCTGACTTGTTTTATCGAGAGCAGAGGCGAATAATAGGCTTGTCACTCTGCGAATTGAGCTAGTTCCAATTTGGATTTGCCAGCTACTTGTTTCATGGCTTTAATTTGAGCCGCAGATCCTACTCTGGAAACAGAAATACCCACATTAATAGCGGGTCGAATTCCGGCATGGAATAGATCCGCAGATAAGAATATTTGTCCATCTGTAATGGAGATTACATTAGTAGGAATATAGGCGGAAACGTCTCCAGATTGAGTCTCAACTATTGGTAAAGTGGTCATACTTCCTTCGCCTAAAAGAGAATTTAATTTAGCGGCTCTTTCTAAAAGGCGTGAATGCAAATAAAAAACATCCCCTGGATAAGCCTCAAGGCCGGGCGGTCTTCTTAATAGAAGGGACATTTGGCGATAAGCTTGTGCCTGTTTGGAGAGATCATCATAAATTATTAAAGTATGTCATTCGTGGTACATAAAATACTGAGCCAGCGCTGCTCCCGTATAAGGAGCGAGGTATTGTAATGTAGCAGGTGAATCCGCCATTTCAGCTACTACAATAGTGTATTCCATGGCCCCCTCCTCATGGAAAGTAGTTACTACTTGAGCTACGGAGGATGCTCTTTGACCGATAGCTACATAAACACATATTACACCTTGCCCTTTTTGATTGAGAATTGTATCTGTGGCTACTGCTGTTTTGCCAGTCTGTCTGTCCCCAATAATGAACTCTCGCTGACCGCGCCCTATAGGGATCATCGAATCGATAGCAATAAGCCCTGTTTGAAGAGGTTCATATACGGAACGCCTGGAAATTCTACTTGGAGCAGGAGATTCAATTAAGCGAGATTTCGAAAGCTACAATTTCGCCTCTCCCATCAATAGGTTTAGCCAGAGCATTTGTAACATGACCCAAGTTATATACGCTCATGGGTATCTGAGCAATTCTTCCTGTTGCTTTTACAAAACTTCCCTCTTGATGCTAAACCATAGCTCTAACTGAGTCAAATTCCACAATTTCTAAGAACGATATGCTTTTTTTTTTTCATTTTCCACTGTGAAAGCTTCTCTCAATCCCTCCCTAGTCCTTTCTTTCCTGGGCACAGGCTTACCTGGTTGACCGCCCACATTCATTCATTGTTCATTCTGTTGTGGAATCAAACCACAGAGCTAGCGCAATTGGGATTTAGAGTCCCATGGGTGAAACTAAAGAGGATTTTCAGTCCTCTGCTCTACCAGCCAGAACCTAGAAGGACACTTCACACCCAATTTGACACAGCTAGACTGGAAACACTGCTTGTCAAGAGCACAGACCCCAGTATAGAATACTTTTTTGAGTATGTTGGTAAGGTCCGGTCATCCGCTTCTGTGCTTGCACTTCTGCGTAACTAGGGGTGCAAGTCCAGTACATCGTACTTTCATAATTGAATCAAAAGCGTCGATACATGAAAAATCTCTATATACGATATTTATGACACAGAATGTTGTTCTTTCAACATGATTCCTCAACAATTTTTTCATTGTAACTGACTCTCCGTTCTCTCCGTTCCACTTTGGTTTTCGACTAATAATTACCATGATGAATTTCTCTTACTGCTTGGTTCCACATTGGATTTTGCAAACTTTTGTTTAGAAAGTGGTGTCACGACCATGGGGATCAAATGAATGGTTTAGGAAAGTCTAGTGAAGCGGAACGGTCTAATCATATAGATGACCATAGTGGTATGGTTCCATAGAAAAATACTGGAGGCCATTACCGCCACCGAAATGGTTTCCATGCTCCGTTGGATGATTTGACGATATCACAGTATCAAGCTAGAACGGTTTCAATTTGTAGGACGGGAAAGAAAACTCATCCTTTGGTGCACACTAACCGATGAAGCTCAACCCTCTCTCGAACTGAGCTATTTCCGCTTTTTCGAATAAAAAGTTCGAGTAGTTCAATGAGAAAACGGTCAAGCTTTCTTCCATCCTTCCTAGCTCCTCGAGCTTGCACCCGCTCGACGCCTTTTTCATTGTTCGTTCTGAGGTGGATTCGAACCACTCTCTCCGTTTGGATTTCGAGTCCAAAAGGCCCGGCGAAAGAGGATTTTCAGTCCTATGCCCGCTGCCAGCCAGAACGGGATTTTTCCACTTCACACCCACACAATCGGGATTTGATGAAATAGCTATGTTTTTTCTTATTTGATTCGGATACTGTCAATCTACTGTCCATCTTTCTCTTTAGTTTTCTCCTTTCTTTCTCCTCAACCTATCTCCATTGGATGGACTTACGAAAGAATAATATCTAATCTCCCCATCGCGGTTAGGATCCCATGAACCAGGAGCGCCAGCACTGGTTCCTCGATCTTCCTACTGGAGGCATGGTCATGGCTTTCATTCATTCATTTCATTCTTTGTTCTGTTGTGGAATCGAACCACTCAAAGGATTTAGAGTCTTTTTACCAACCAGTCAGAACCAATATTTCTTTGTTATGTTCTGTATTTTCTTTGTCAGCTAGCACAATTTGGATTTCGAGTCCAATGCGCTAACGCTTTCTTTAGTTTTCTTGCTTGATTTTTATACGATTTTTTGAGCAACTAGCGCGAAAGCCGTTGCGCGTTAGCGCATCCGTTTTCTTGCTCTTTCTCCGGGCTTTGACCATGTCTCCCGAACAATTTCAGTACATATGGCGCAAGACGATTCCACATATATATCGAGGTCGGAATGGGATCGGGTGTTTTCGCGTCTCACCGTAGTGCCCGGTTTGTCTTGATTGGTGATTGATAAACAAGAAGGAAAATGGAAAAGTAGAAAATCTACATGTTTATACCGTTGTGGTCCTTAGTTTAGTCAAGTAGGTGAGGGCATTTCCATCACGGAGGATTCAATCGAGCCACAGGTTCCCCTACGGCTACCTTGTTACGACTTCACCCTAGTCGAAGACCCCACCGTGGTATGCGCCAATAAGACCACCAAAGGCCTTTGTGGCACTAGTGGTACACAGAAGTCATGGGTGATCATTGGTCCGATGCTTCGGGCGAAACCAATTCCCAGGGTGTGACGGGCGGTGTGTACAGGGCCCGGGTACATATTCACCGCGGCATGTTGATCCGCGATTACTAGCGATTTTAACTTCATGTTCCCGAGTTGTAGAGAACAATCCGAACTGAGGCAATCTTTCCGGATTCACTCCGCCTTACAGCCTTGCTTCCCATTGTCATTGCCATTGTAGCACGTGTGTGGCCCAGCCCATAAGGGCCATGCAGACTTGACGTCATCCCCACCTTCCTCCAGTATCTCACTGGCAGTCCCTCGTGAGTGCGGCACGCACCTTTTTCTTTGTTTCGAAGCGGGGCGCGTACTATTACCACTACGTTCCACACCATTTTCTGGCCTTCATGCCGAGTCTTCCTCTGCCGCCAACTCGACGTCGTCGTAACCAATTTCAACCAAACCTCCATGCTCACTAGTACTTTGACGTCACTATAGGTAGGTCTCCGTGGGTCTTGGACAAGACGACTTCGGTTCACACGTGAAAGTGCTTCAAAAGGCACTGGCTCCCAATGGTGAAATTCTTGCTAAAAGCACAGCTACGTGCTGGCATTCAATCAAGTAGTAGCGCTGGCACGTCACTCGGTGGCAATTTCTCCTTAGGCGCATGTCTCAGCAACACAAAACGAGGGTTTCACTCGTTATAGGACTTGACCAAACATCTCACGACACGAGCTGACGACAGCCATGCAACACCTGTATGAAAGTCAGTACCATCCTGTTAAGGACAGGTTTTGTTGTTCATATGTCAAGGGCTGGTAAGGTTTTGCGCGTTGTATCGAATTAAACCACATGCTCCACCGCTTGTGCAGGCCCCCGCCAATTCCTTTGAGTTTCGGTCTTGCGACCGTACTCCCCAGGCAGAGTGTGTCGGGTGGTAGGTGCGACATATGCCAACGGGTGGCTTATCATTATGGGAGCCAGTAAGACATCGCCAGTGCCTGGAAACGGGATGAGGCGAATACATGCACGCCGGCGAATCTTACCCAGGTTCGGGGCTCTCCGTGGAGATAACACCCCTAGTCCTGCTCTGCGGGGTCTCCGCATGGTCACTAGATCAACACAAGTAGCTACAAGAGGCTCCTTGAGCTGTTTGGCTAGAGGAAGAAGAAGGGCAAGGGCTAGCTCTCCTTTTCTCTCTATGTGGTGTCTAAAACTCTTAGAGATCAACCCTTTGCATGGGTGCCCTGGGGGGTTTATATAGGCCTACCCCCAGGGGTACAATGGTAATCCGGCTGGACGCGGGTCCTAGCCATCAGTGTCTGTATTCGCCAGCTTCTCCGCCGACCGCTGGGGCCCGCCGACTGGTGGATCCCGCCGGCTGCCGGCCTCTTGGCCGACAGGCCGGCCCCACCGCCTAGGGGTCTTGTCGGTGGCTGGTTACTGTAGCCTCGCCTCTGATGACGAGGGCTTTGTCGAGGTAAGCATGGCCACAGTATCGCCGCCTTGCGGGCTCTCACTGTAGCCTTACCTTGTCTTGTCTCCTTAATGATGCACAAACTTCGAGGGTGGGGCGTAGCCGGCTATTGGGAGCTGGCTATGCCCCAGGCCGACTGGGGGAGGCTTGGCCGCCTTCGAGCATCTCTCTGGCTAAAGGGGCCCGCCGCCCACGGGCTGTACTGGCGCCTGTCGTGGGTGGTGTCATGGTCAACATGGCAACAGTGCCGCGCCGGACGGGGGATGGCTGACCCGTACGGCGCTCTGTGGCCACGCGTGCTCCGGGATTCGGGGGTGGTAGGTTGTACTATAGCCACGTCCCGTCTCATCACGGTTACGTGGGTGCAGCCCTTGAGGGTGCAGTCTTGGCCGGCGTCTGGGAGTCGGCCTTCTTCGTGGCCGGCTTCTGGGAGTCGGTCTTCTTCGTGGCCGGCTTCTGGGAGTCGGTCCTCCTGGGGCCGGCTTCCTGGAGTCGGCCATCTTGTGGTTCTCTTCGGGAAGGTTTTTGAGGCCGGGTCGCCTTCCAGGAGTCGGCTCGGGAGATAGCCGGCTAGGGGAAGGCGGCCCTGTGCTTTGGATGCTTGAAGGCTCGATCGACCTGATAATTTTTGAAGAGCCAGGGGGAGTCGGTTAGCGGCCATTTACTCCAACAGTAGTCCCCGAAGCTGGTTGGGCTTCGAGGCTGAGAGGAGGACGAGAAGCTCGGTCAGCTTCCTATTTTGAAGAGCTAGCAGCTAGGGGCCGGCTTCGGTTGGGTGCGCCGTCTTGGCGAGATTTTTGAAGTCTGAAGGCGAGAGCCAGCTGGTGCGCACGCCGGTTGGCAGGCCGGCCGCTTGCCGCCCGCGTGCCACGTGGCACCCTCCGGCCGAGAAAAGCCTGCCAGCCCACGCGCGCGATGGGACGCCGCCGCAGGTCGGGGCCCACCACTCCCACGCCTAGGCCCAGGCGCGGATTTTCCGTGGCCCAAAGCGGCCGCTCGCCTTCCGACGGCAGTTTCTGCACGTCGTTAGGGCACAATAATTGCGGGACGTGGGGGAGTGGGCGCAGTTAATCCCACGTTCCCTCCCACGCCTCGCCTCCTCGGCCTCGCCGCACGAGGCTATAAGTAGGGGGAGGAGGGGGAGCGGCAGACGCTCGCACGCTCACCCTCGCTGCGCCATTTTCTTCTTCCTTCGCTCCATCGCAACAGCCCTTCGCCGCCGCGCCGTCCCTCTAATATTCGCACTACCCCGCAGCTTCGCCGCCGCGGGGCCGTGTTTTTGCCGTCGCCACGCCCTTTCTCGTCAGCCTCTTGCCGTCATGCAGTACGGCGGAGACTGGGACGGCTCCAACGTCCACGCGGACCACATTGACTTCCTCCGCAAGACGCGGCGGTTGCCCGGCAAGGACCAGTTGCGGGTCCGTCTCGCGCCGGAGAAGGAGATCACGCCGGAGCCGGAGGAAGGCGAGCGGGTAATCTTCCGCTCGCATTTCCTGCGCGGCCTTGGCCTACCCGCTAGCGCCTTCTTCCGCTCCTTCCTTGAATTCTATCAGCTCCAGCCGCACCACCTCACACCCAACACGGTGGTGCTGCTGTACGCCTTCGTCACTCTGTGCGAGGGCTTTCTTGGCGTTCTTCCCACCCTCAAGCTCTGGGGGGAATTCTTCCAATCCAAGCTCGGCACCCGCATGCAGGGCGTGCCGGCTCAGAGCGGCGCCTTCATCGCGATGCGGAGGCCGGCAGCCGACAACCCCTTCCCTGTCATGACGCTGATCCAGTCGGTGAAGCGCTGGCAGAAATCATACTTCTACATGAAGAACGTCGCCCCGCAAGGAGACTACGTCAACTTGCCGGCTTACGTAGCCGACCCGCCAGCTGGGAGGTGGCCCCAGTGGTCCTATCGGGCCAGGACGCTGTCGCCGGCTGGAGCCGCTGCCGTCGCCCGACTCCGGGTAATGATCCAGTCGGAGGGCCTGACTGGGTCCGACCTGCTGGCCGCCTTCGTGGTGCGTCGGGTGCTCCCGCTTCAAAGCCGCCCTCATTTGATCTGTCAAATGAGCGGCCAACTCGACCCGAGTCGGATGTGCACCAAGGAGATGCCTCATGACGAGGTAGCTCACATGGTGAACTATCTCGCTAACTGCAAGCTCTCCGAGGAGTGGTAGTTTGGCAAGGAGCCATACTCCCGCGCCCATCCCCCGCCTATGGTATGCTCTCATTATCTTCTCTTCTTTAGTTTTTGTCACCGAGCTTTTCATGGCCGACTCTGACCAGTCGGCTCGTCTTGGCAGAGCCCTCTCCTTCGACCGGCGGCCGGGTCAGCGGGGGCGGGTCGCAAATTTCTCCCTGACCGGGCGGCGCATGACTTGGAGGACCCCGACTTGGGGGCGGCCGCTATGGACGACAACACCGAGGCGGGAGGCGGCGAAGTAGGCGGCTCCGGGCTTGGAGCCAGCTTCGACGACTGGCCGGATGATGACGAGGCGGAAATCGTCCCGCGCCGCCAGCCGGCGTCTGATCAAGGCGCGGGCTCATCTGCAGCACTGGCTGCCCGAGGCGGCGCGCAGAAACGCCGGGCCACGTCGGGCTTGTTCGGCAGTCAGCCGAAGAAGCCCAAGAGCGGGGCAGCGGCGACCAGGCGGGAAGAGGCGGCCGCGAAGGCGGCCCGCTTCCGCAAGGTGGTGAAGCAGCCGCAAAAGGTTTCAGCGTAAGTTTCGATTCTCTCGCATATTCCTTCTTCTTTTCTTGTTGATTTCTGAATCCTTGTCTTGACTTATCAAACAGGGCTCCGCTCTCTCTTGAGCGGATCGCTGCCGCCTCCGTGGTTGGATCGGTGGGAGGATCCGGGAGCACTCTTCGCGTGGACCCCCGTGCCGAGCTTCAAGCGGCGACGGAGAGGAACGCGCGGGAGGAGTGGGAGGCGGAGGAGCTGAAGGCGGCCGCCGCCAAGGCGGCGCAGGAGGTGGTGGAGGAGTCAGCGAAAGCACAAGCCGACGCAGCGGCCAAGGCTCAGGCGGAGGCTGCAGCCGCAGAGGCAGCGGCGGGGGCCTTGCTTGTCACCCCCTGCGCGCCGTGGCGCCCGAGGTCCCGGAGCCCTCGCCGGAGGAAGCCGGTGGCGACCTGCAGGGGATGGAAAGGGAGAAGGACGACGTCGTCGTCCAAGAGAGGGATGCGGCACCGCCATCGCCGACTGGGGCGGCCCAAGGCAGCCGGCCTAACATGCCGCCCGCGCAACCGGCTGGAGGCGAGCCGACTGCGAGGACGGACCTGGCGGTCCGGACGCCATCGCGCCAGCGCGCGGGGAAGGCAACTTCAGCGCCGGACCCCCAGAAGGCCGCGGGCTCCAGCTCGTCGGCCCAGGATCTGGAGACGGCCAGCGCTAGCTCGGGGTGGACGCCGGGTGGTGGGACGGCCGTGGTGAATGTGGCGGCGCAAGAAGTCCGGAACCGGCTTCAGTCCCAGGCCGCTGTGCTGAGGCAGTACAATGAAGAGTTCCTCGCGACACGGGCGGCCATTCAGGTGAGTCTTCCCGTTTTTTGTTTCTTGATCTTGATTTCTTCCGTGGGGGCGCGTCAGCGCACCCACTGGGTGTAGTCCCCGAGTTCCGAGTCGGCTGTTGAGCAGGCGGCTTGGAACTTCTTGGTAGACTTTGTTTGCTATCTTGTTCTTATTCGCTTCTCTGTCAGACTTGCAGGACTACCACAACCTCCGTGCGGCTGCCTTCAACTCCCAGGCTCGGGAGCTGACCCAGAAGACCGCTGATCTAACGGAGAGCCGGGGTAAGTGCTTCCTTTTTTATCTCACGTGGGGGCGCGTCAGCGCACCCACTGGGTGTAGTCCCCGAGATTCGGGCCGACTGCTGAGCAGTCGGGCCGGATCTTTCCTGGCGACTTCTTTCCTATTGCTTTTTTCTTCTTTGCCATATCTGCAGCGGCCAATGCCAAACTGAGGGAGCAGCTAGGTGGGACCCAGGCCGCCCTTCGCGCCAAGGAAGCCGAGTTCGACGCCTTGGCTCAGGAGCGTGACCGCCTGGTCAAGAAGCTGGCCGACCAGGAGGAGAGCCACAAGGCGGCCCTGAAGGCGGTGCAGGACAGTGAAGCCGCCCTCCAAGCCGAGTACGAGACAGAGGCGGCGAGCTGGGTTGAGGCGAGGCAGTCGTTGATCAACGGCTACGGCCAGATCGAAGACTTGGTTGACGGTAGGCCGCCTTCTTCTTCGTTCCTTGCTTGCCGCTTGCCATTTGGTTCATTCTCTAACTTTGTATTTTTTTTCTTTTTCTCTTCCTTTCTTTCTTGTGCAGAGTATTTCCCTGGTTACTCTACTGCCGCCAACCAGGTCGTCGAGGCCCACCGCAAGGCGCAAAGGCAGGCTGGCGCTGAGATCGCGCCGAACGCTCGCGGATCGCTTGAGGAACAGCTCCTGGCGATCCAAGCCCGCCTCCAGCCGGCTCACCGCATGCTCCGCCGGCTTCAGCGTGTTGGGGCGCAAGTGCTGGCCGCTCTCTGGCCCGGCGAGGTGATTCCCCGTACCCCCAGTCGGACTGCCGACTGGCTGGAGGTAGTGGTTGGCCGCTTCAAGGCCTGGAAGGCTTCTGCGGCTCGGTCAGGCGCCAGGCGGGCGCTGGAGTTCGTCAAAGCCTGGTATCCTGAGCTGAGCTTGGACCAGCTGGCCATCTGGCGGCAGGAGGCCGACACGGAGCTGGAGCCGGCGCGGCTGGCTATCATCCAGCATGCCTCGACGATCGCCGACTACACCGACACCAGTGCCTTTGCTCCTGAGGTGGATGATAACGGCGTTGCTCAGCCGGAGGAGTGGTTCGGGCTGAACCCGGCGGATGGTGAGGACTCGGCAGAGGAGATCGACTCCAGTGATGAGGGCGAGGAGGAGGAGGAGGATGGTGAAGACGCCGTGCCAGACGGTGGAGCGACTGGCCAGCCTCAACTTGATCGTGCCTCCAGCAATGAGGCGCGTGTGAGCGCGCCGCCTGCAGCCGGTGATGCTCAAGCCGAGACTCGCCAGCCGGCCACTCCTCCAGCCGGCACTGCCGTCTCCACCGACCAGCCCGGCTCGCCTGTTGCGCCCTTGGCCTAATCTGCCGCCTTTACTTTCCTGTTTTGTTACTCTTTGAACAATATTTTGTTAAGTTTGCGCAGTTCCACCCACTGGGGGTGTATTTCAAACTATGTTGACTGCCGGCCTGTTGAAGGCTTTTTGTGTAAATATAATCATGCATGTGTTTGGCTTCCCATTGTTCTTGCTGTTCATCCTTTGGCTGTTCCCTTTGCTGCCCTCCCTTGGTCGTCGCCTTCCCAGCCGAACAGATGCTCTGCAGTCGGTGGCTGGAGAAGTGCTTGGCCGGTTGGGAGGGCAAGTACTCTAGCTTTCTTGGATTGTAGCAAAGTGAATGGGAAGCCGGCTAGCCGTCTGTTCTGACAGCCGGTAGGCGTAGTAGGAGGCCGGCTTGTGTTATATAGGTTCATTAGTCCTTAGCCGTTTTTCGTGTGGGCAGCCTTTCCTGCCTTTGGCTCTTGCCAGTCGGACAGTCGGTTCTTCGAGCTGCGACTTTCGACAAGAGAGGGCTCGGGTGCTGGCACACTACTTGTCTGACTGCATGTAGAACTTCAATATAACTCAAGGCGGCAAGTCCCCGGGCCGACTGGTCGAACCAGGTGCCGGACAAAAAATCAAATGTGATAATACATTCATAGGTATGATACTCGTCATACATAGATAAAAGAGGGTAGTCCCCGAGTGCACCTCGGGGGGCCCGTTGTCTTGTACTTAATACAAAAGGTAGCATGGTACATACTGCTTCTAACTGTAAAATCTTCTCAGGAGATTGGCGTTCCATGGTCGTTCCAACTCCTTGCGGGAATCATCCCTCTTGCGTGCCTTCGGCTTCTGTGCGTCGATCAGGTAGTAGGAGTCGTTGCCTAGGGCCTTGCTGATGATGAAGGGGCCTTCCCAAGGGGCCGAGAGCTTGTGCTGGCCGGGTGTTCGCTGGATCAGCCAGAGCACAAGATCGCCCTCTTGGAAGGATCTTGGCCTGACCCTCCGGTTGTGGTAACGGCGCAAACCCTGCTGGTAGATGGCGGACCGGCTGAGTGCTAACAGTTGGCCCTCTTCCAGCAGGTCAACGCCGTCTTCTCGCGCTTCCTTGGCCTCCACCTCCGTGTACATGGTGACCCGAGGTGAGTCGAACTCGATGTCAGTTGGGATGACAGCCTCGACACCATATACAAGGAAGAATGGAGTGAAGCCAGTTGACTTGTTCGGGGTAGTACACAGACTCCAGAGGACAGCCGGCAGCTCATCGAGCCAGCAGCCGGCCGAACGCTCCAGTGGTACGACCAGTCGGGGCTTGATGCCGAAGAGGATGAGGCCGTTTGCTCGCTCAACTTGGCCGTTTGACTACGAGTGGGCGACGGACGCTAAGTCCAGTCGGATGCCCTGTGTCGCGTAGAAACATGCCAGTGCTCCTTTGGGAAAATTCGTGCCATTATCGGTGATGATGCTGTGTGGTATGCCATACCGAGTGGTGATATCTGCGATGAATGTCACGGTAGTCGGCCCATTCAGCTTCTTGATTGGCTTCGCTTCAATCCACTTGGTGAATTTGTCCACGGCGACAAGCAGATGTGTCATGCCGCCGCGCACCGTCTTGAATGGGCCCACCATGTCCAACCCCCAGACGGCAAAGGGCCAGGTAAGGGGATGGTGTTGAGTGCAGAAGCCGGCAGGTGCTGCTTGCAGCTGAAGACTTGGCACCCTTTGCAGCATTTGACTAATTCCTTGGCGTCTTCCAAAGCAGTCAGCCAGAAGAAACCATGGCGGAAAGCTTTGGCGACAAGTGATCTTGAGGCCGCGTGGTGGCCGCATTCGCCTTGGTGGATGTCCTTCAGGATTGCTATGCCCTTCTCTAGCTCGACACAGCGCTGGAAGACTCCAGTGACGCTACGCTTAACGAGTTCTCTGTTAATTATTGTGTATGCTCTGGCTCGGCGTTGAACTTGTGTTGCCGAGAGCTCATCAGTCGGCAGCTCTCTGTTTACTAGGAAGTTGAGGATGGGTTGGGCCCATGATGGAGCTGCGACTTCTTCTATCGCCAATACGGCTACTACGACCAGGGTGGGTGGGTTGGGTGCTGAAGAGTTGGAGTCGGCCACCGCCTGTTGTGTCGTTGCAGTCCCCGGGCTGACCGCTGTAGTCCCCGGGCCGGGCTCTGAAGTCCCCGATCCGGGTGCGGCTACGGCAGTCCCCGGGCCGCCTGTCGAAGTCCCCGAGCTGCCTGCTGGGTTCCCCAAGTCGGATCCGGCTGCATCAGGGGCAGGCGGTACGAAGATGGAGTCTGATTCTGGAGATGGCTTGACAGACGGTTTGAGGAGGCGTTAAAGAGAGACACCGGCTGGTATAGCTTGTCGGGTGGAGCCGATCCATGCCAGGGCATCTGCTTGCTCGTTGTCGGCCCATGGCACATGGAGGAACTCGCATCCTTCAAAGTATCCGCTGATTTGCTGGACGAGGAATTGGTAGCTCGCCATGTTTGCGCCCTTGGCGTCCCAGTCTTCGGATGATTGTTGGACTACCAGATCCGAGTCACCATAGCATAGGATCCGGCGAATGCCGAGATCTTTGGCTAGCCGGAGCCCGTGTATGAGCGCCTCGTACTCGGCCACATTGTTGGAGGCGGCAAAATGAATTTGCAGTGTGTATCTGAGTTTGCCGCCCTTGGGAGAGGTGAGGACGATGCCGGCTCCCAAGCCGGTGCGCATCTTGGATCCATCGAAGTGCATCCGCCAATGAGTGGAGTCAGGAGCCGGCGGTAGGTACTGGGTCTCGGCCCAGTCGACAAGGAAGTCGGCCAATGCTTGGGACTTGATGGCGGTGCGGGGCTGGTAGAAGATCGTGTAAGGAGCCAGCGCAATGGCCCACTTAGCCACCCGGCCGGATGCATCCCGTCTGCCTATGATCTCGGCAAGCGGGGCAGTGCATACGACCGTGATGGGATGCTCTTGAAAGTAGGGCTTCAGCTTCTTGGCGGCAAAGTATACTCCATAGCACATCTTTTGGTAGTGCGGGTAGTTTTGCTTCGACATGGACAGAACTTCGCTCAAATAATATACCGGCCTCTGGACTAACTGAGCCCGACCTTCTTCTGGGCGTTGGACCACAATAACTGTACTGACCACTCGGCTAGTCGCGGCAATGTAAAGGAGCATGGGCTCTTTCTCAGTCCGTGCTGCCAGGACAGGCAGCGTGGTCAGCATCTTCTTCAACTCGTGGAAAGCTTGGTCTGCTTGGTCGTTCCACTCGAAGTGGGTGGACTTCTTCATGAGTCGGTACAGGGGGAGAGCCTTCTCTCCTAGCCGGCTGATGAAGCGGTTTAGGGAGGCCAGGCACCCGGTAAACTTCTGGACGTCTCGCAGCTTGGTAGGAATCTCCATTCTCTCTATGGCCTTGATCTTCACTTGGTTGCACTCAATGCCGCGTTTGGAGACCAAAAAGCCTAGAAGCTGGCCGGCTGGTACTCCGAACACGCATTTTTCAGGGTTGAGCTTGATCTGAAATCGGCGCAAGTTGGCAAATGTTTCTCTGAGGTCTTCCAGCAGGGTGCCACGCTTCTCCGTCTTCACCACAATATCATTTACATAGACGTGGGCATTTCTGCCGAGTTGCTTGAGGAGGCATTTCTGTATGCAACGCTGAAAAGTGGCACCGGCATTTCTCAAGCCGAATGTCATAGTCAGGTAGTAGAAAGCTCCGAATGGTGTGATGAAGGGGGTCTTCAGGCGGTCGGCTGGATCCAACTTGATCTAGTGGTAGCCTGAGTAAGCATCCAAGAAACTCAACAGCTCGCATCCGGCTGTGGAGTCTATCACTTGATCAATCCGTGGTAAGGCAAACGGATCTTTGGGGCAGGCTTTGTTGAGGCTGGTGTAATCTATACACATGCGCCATTTATTGTTTTTCTTCAACACTAGGACCGGGTTGGCAAGCCATTCTGGGAAAAACACCTCCATAATGAAGCCGGCTACCAGGAGCCGGGCTATCTCTTCTCCCACAATCCTTCTCTTCTCCTCCGACAGTCGGCGGAGAGGTTGCTTGACTGGTTTTGCGTCTGCTCGAACGTGTAGCTTGTGTTCGGCGAAATCCTTCGGAACACCCGGCATGTCCTTTGGGGACCATGCAAAGATGTCCCGATTCTCACGGAGGAAGTCGACGAGCTCGCCTTCCTATTTACTGTCCAGGTTTGCCCCAATGACAGCAAACCTATCCGGGTTCTCTGGGTCCAACGGTATCTTCTTCATTTCCTTGGGCGGCTGGAAAGAGCCTTGAGCGTCATACTCCTTGGGATCAGGGGACAGGACCGGCTACTTGCCGGCCATGGCCACGACTCGGTCCAGCATCTTCTTCTCTTCAGCGATCACGAGGGACTCGGCCAGCCGGCTACTGGCTGCAGCACATTCGGAGGATTTCTTGTAGTCTCCGACTATGGTGATGATCCCCTTCGAACTCGGCATCTTCATCTTGAGGTAGGCGTAGTGGGGCATAGCCATGAACTTAGCCAGGGCAGGTCGGCCAAGCAATGCGTGGTAAGGGCTCTCTAGATCCACCACTTCAAACCAGATCGCCTCTCGGCGGAAGTGATCTTTGTCTCCGAAGAGAATATCCATCTTGATCTTGCCGATTGGGAACAGGACAGGCCGGGTACTATGCCATGGAACACAGTCCGGCTTGGCATGAGTTGCCTCGTCTTGAGGTTCAGCTTCTCCATGGTGTCACGGTACAGTATATTGATGCTGCTTCCACCGTCAATCAGTACACGAGAGAAATGGGCAGCTCGCCTTTCTGTCGCGAGGGTGGCGTCCAACAGCAATGCATAGGAGCCGAGAGACGGCATCACCTCTGGGTGATCGGCCTGGCTCCAGCTGATAGGCTTCTCAGACCAATGCATAAACTCGGGGTTGTTGGAGGCGACCGCGTTGACTTCTTGGTGCTGACGGCGCCGACTGCGCCTGTCTTCAATTTGGCTTGTGAAGACGACGTAGGCGGCATGCTCATCTGGAAACTCATCTTGAATGGCTCCGAATGCTGGTCGAACAGCTGGCTGCTGAGGGGCCGGAGGCGGCGGGCCAGTAGGTGGAGGCGGCACCAGCCCCTCGCCTTTGGAGATCCGTGTGAGCCAATGGCACTTCCGTGTCGTGTGGTTGGACGGCTTCGCGCCGCTGTGAAACTTGCAAGGAGCATCAAGGGTTTGTTCATAGGAGAAAGCCGGCTGCCAAGCCAGCCTGCCGCCCTTCTGCTTCTTGGGAGCGGGCCACTCTTCGGGTTGTTCGTCTTCGACTGTGGCTACTTGCCGACTGGTGGAAGGCGGCATAGGGGCTTTGCGCTTGTTGTCGTTCTGGTTAGGGCGTCGGTTGGAGTCGCCAGCCGGCGTCTTGGGAGCCGGAGCGAGCACCTTCCCAGAGGCATCCACTCGAAGCTCGGTCTTCATCGAGGAGTCGGCAGTGGCGTACTTGTCTGCTATGATCAGCAGCTCGTCGAGGGTAGTCGGCTCGTCGCAGAGGAGTCGGTGCTTGAGGAGGGTGCCCTCTCGGCACCCGGCGGTGAAGTACTCTATGGCTTGAACCTCGTGCACCCCCTCGCAGGAGTTGTGGTACTCGGCCCAACGCGTGAGGTAGTCGCGAGTTGATTCGTCTGGGCCCTTGGATGCACAAGAAGAGCTGGTGGGGCTTGGGAGGCCGCTTGTACATGCTGGTGAAGTTGCGGACGAAGACTTCCGTGAAGTCTAGCCAGCTATTGATGCTGTAGGGCTTGAGGCTGTTCAGCCAAGTGCATGCCGTGCCTTGAAGCATGAGCAGGACGTACTTCACGGCAACACGCCTGCTGCCATTTGCTATGCGGACTGTGGTGGAGTAGTCGATTAACCAGTCTTCCGGCTTCATGGAGCCGTTGTACTTCGGCGTGTCTCATGGGAGCGAGAACCCTTTGGGGA